>NW_026526843.1:126785308-126810544 GCF_024362965.1 Panthera pardus
AATGAGTCCCCTGAGCATGGCAGTGTTTGTTTTGCTAAGAAAGCCTGTGGCTTGGGTCCTTTATCAAATATTCCATTAACTGAGAGTTAAGAGGAGCTCTTGGTACTTTAATATTTGGGTGTGGAAAAGTAACGCTATCTCTGGATTTCCCCTTTTAATTTGAAAATTATCGTTATTTGGGGCACTGGGGCGGCTCACTCGGTTAAGCATCCAACTTGTCCTGGTCTCACTGTTCGTGAGTTCGAGCCCCACATCGGGCTCTGCGCTGACAGCTCAGAGCCTGTTTGGGATTCTCCCTCTCTCCCTCTCTCTCTGCCCCTCCCCTGCTCTGTCTCTCTCTCTCTCTCTCTCAAAATAAATAAATAAACGTAAAAAAATTTTAAAAAGAAAAGAGAAAATTACTGTCATTTGATTGCTTCTTTGGTTTTAGTAATCCATAAGAAGAATCCTTTTATACGCTAAACCCCGGGGTCCACAGTCTTGTTCTTTGAGGGGGCAGGTAGGAAATATTTTAGGCTTCATGGGTCTCTGTCGGTTGCAGGTACCCAGCTCTGCCGTTGTAGCTCAGAAGTATTCACAAACAGTGTGTAAACAAATGGCCATAATTGTGTTCCAATCACAGCTTATCTGTGAGTGCTGCGATGTGAATTTCCTGTCATTTTCACGGGTCACAGAATAATCTTTTTTAAAAAATGTCTTTAATGTTAATTTATTTTTGAGAGAGAGAGAGAGACAGAATGCAAGCAGAGGAGGGACAGAGAGAGAGGGAGACATAGAATCCGAAGCAGGCTCCATCCAGGCTCTGAGCTGTCAGCACAGAGCCCGACGCGCAGCTCAGACTCACGAGCCATGAGATCATGACCCGAGCCGAAGTTGAACGCTTAACCCACTGAGCCACCCGGGCGCCCCAGCATCTGGACGTTTCTGTGTGGGGCCATCTGTGTTCTTGGTCCTGCTCTCCTCATTTGTCCCCTTTACTATTGCTCGCTTCAAAAGCAAACTCTTCTCTCTGGTTCTTTCCTCCTAGTTCTTCCTCCCATGACCTGTCTGGCACGTGGGAGCACACGAATCTGCAGCGTACCTCTGACCACTTTAGTTCCCTGGGGAGCGTCGACAGCCTGGACCACCCTTCCCAGCCCTACCCCTCCGGACGCCTCTCCGCCGCCAGGTCCAATGGCAGCATCGACCACCTGGGCGGCCCGAGCAAGCGGGACTCAGCTTACGGCTCATTCTCCACCAGCTCCAGCACGCCCGACCACACCTTGCCCAAGGCTGATGCGTCCTCTGCAGAGAACATCCTCTACAACGTGGGCCTGGGGGAGGCCTCCAGGCCGGGCGGCCGGCAGGGCCAGGCTGCCAGTGACCCCCAGGGCCTGGAGGACAGGCTCGGGTACTTGCCACCCCGGGCCCCCCGTGACGGCAGCAGAAGCCCCAGGCCAGAGGACAGTCCTGAGACCAAGCTGGCCACCCCTGGAAAATCAAATTTGGGACCGGTTTGGTATGTCCCCGATAAGAGAAAAGCACCTTCCTCCCCTCCTCCACCACCTCCCCCTCTCCGCAGTGACAGCTTCGCTGCCACCAAGAGCCACGAGAAGGCCCAGGGCCCTCCACTCTCAGACACCGCCAGTGTGCAGCACTTTCCAGGCCCGCCCCGGGCCCAGCCCCGCAGTGACTGGAGACCAGAGCCCGCCAGTCAGCAGTGGAGGCCGGCACGGCCCGGCAATGGGAAGAGAGTCGGGAGCTCGGGCCCTGCGCCCCACGTCCCCCTGGACGGTGGGGTGCCGACCCCTGACCACAAGCCGGGCGGCCTCCCGGGGGCCCCCGGCCGGCTTCAGGCCTCTCTGTCCAGCACGGACTTGCGTTTCCCGCAGGCCTCCTTTGGCTGCCAGCACCCGCGCCAGTACAGTGACGAGAGTCCCTTCTGTCACGACGGCCCCAGGGCCGCCTCATCGCTGAGGGAGCAGCACTGTGTGGCCGTCCCTGGTGGCTGCCAGGAGCCTTCTGCCCACCGAGTCCAGGACGACGGCCCCACTCGGCTCAGGTGGCCCGGTGCCACTGAGCAGAAGGGCGACAGCGGTGGGCAGAGCCGCTACTACTGTGTGACCAGCAGACAGTGCCCGCAGGCAAGCGCCCAGGCGGGACAGCCCCACGAGGAATATTGGCAGTCTGACAGGGCCGCAGAAGCCCACGAACTCCCCACTGAGCACCCGATGGGCCACGGGCCCTGGGGTCACATCCGCCAGCACGAGGAGGAGGCCCCGCACACCCGTGAGAGCGACCAGGCAGCCAAGGGCCACCCCATGGGAAGCGAGGAGCCACAGACAGCCGCCCACTGGGCAGGAGCCGCGGGGAAGGAAGCCGCCGACGGCTTCCTGTGGGCCGCGGGAGAAAGCGGCAAGATCTCCCCTCAGAAGACACCTATGCTGCACTCGCTGGCCCGGGAGGGGGCGCGCCCGCCCGACGACGGCCCGGGAGCTGGTGCCGAAAGGCCGCCCCCGTTCGATGGCCAGGTGGGCAGAGCCACCCGGAGAAGCGACCGCTTTGCCACCACCCTGAGGAACGAGGTCCAGATGCGCCGAGCCAACCTGCAGAAGAGCAGAAGCACGGTGGCGCTGGCTGGGGCCGACGAGGCGGCTCGGGAGGCCGGCGGCTGGCAGGTGGAGCCGGAAGGCGTCCCCGGCGCCTCCCCAGAAGGTTCCTTCCGGGGCACCTATAAAGACCACCTGAAGGAGGCCCAAGCCCGGGTCCTGAGGGCCACGTCCTTTAAGCGCCGCGACTTGGAGCCCAGCCCGGCCGATCGTCCCGCGGGGTCAGCAGAGCCGCGGACTGAGGAGCACAGCACACATCTGGATGCCGCCCCCCACTTCTGGGAGGGGGGCCTGCCCAAGCCGTCCCCGTCTGGAGGGGGCCTGCCGCACGTTCCCCGCATTGGGGGCCGGAAACGGTTCACGGTGCAACAGAAGCTGAAATCGTACTCCGAACCCGAGAAAATGAACGAGGTGGGGCTCGCAGGGCCCGATCGCCCCCACCGGCACCCGGGTGCGTCCGAGGACACCGTGGGCACATTCGCCGACAGGTGCAAGTTTTTTGAGGAAAGCAGCAGACCCATTCACCAGAGACCTGGGCAGAGGCAAGCGCTCTGTGGATTCCCGAAGGAGAAGCTGGAGAGGCCGCGGACAGCGGGCCACGGGTACGAGGGTGCAGAGCCTTCGTTCCAGAACAGGGCCCACACGACCTCCTTTGGAGAGAACCCCAGCACTCACGGAAAAACGGCGAACATGGGAAAACCAGAACCGCCTCAGAGACTTGGAACCTTTGCTGAGTATCAAGCCTCTTGGAGGCAACAGAGAAACACTCTAGAAGCCAGGAGTTCTGGGCGGTATCACTCAGCGGATGACATCTTGGACGCAGGTCTGGATCAACACGAGAGGCCACAGTACGTTCATGGAAGGTCCCGTTCCTCACCATCCACAGACCCCTACAAACAGGTAGGTTTGTGCCCCAACCAAGGAAGAGCTGGCCCGGGCTGCTGTCTTAAGGCACATGTAGGATGCCCTGAAAATACGATGGCCCAATGTCAGTGTCGCTTGTGTCCCGCCGTTTGGGCATCGTTTGTGTGCACCGGCTCTTCTCGTGTCAACTTGTGTGAAAGGTACCTGGGGACTAAACAGGTACATCCATGACAATTTAACTCCGTATCCGTGTGCCTGTCCTGAGTCCCCGGCCTCCCCATCGTCACTTGCTTCAGCTGTCTTTCCTCATAATTAGCTTGCCCCAACCTTAACACCACGTGAAGAATTTGGGGGGAAGCCTAGAAAATGGTCAGTTCTCTGAAATGCAAAGGGGTGAAGACAGTGTATGATACACGATAGCCACTCTTCAAATGCTGAGGCCTTTAAAATTTTTAATATTTGTTCCTTGTATTTTTTTTCAAATATGTTTGGATTCCTCCAGAACAAATGTAATTAAACATGCAATGCATTAAACTGTTGCACTTTTTATAAGGTGAGAATTCTTTTTATTTTTTTTATTAAAAAGAATTTTTTAAAGTTTATTTTGAGAGAGAGAGCGAGTGAATGAGCAGGGGAGGGGCGGGGGGAGAATCCCAAGCAGACTCCATGCTGTCAGCACAGAGCCCAGTGCGGGTCGCAGACTCACAAACTGTGAGATCGTGACCCGAGCTGAAACCAAGAGTCAGACGCTTTAACTGAGCCACCCAGGCGCTTCTATGAGCTAAGAGTCCTAATGCTGAAAGTTGACTTCAAGCTTTCTAGGAAATTTAAAGAAAACATTCCAGTGTCATCTCGCCTCTTTCTCTCTCTCTCTCTCTCAAAATATAAATAAACATTAAAAAAAATTTTTTTTAAAAAAGAACCAGTAGTAGGTTCAATACACAATATTCAGGGGGTGCCTAGCCTTAGTCGGTTGAGCGCCTTTTTTTTTTTTTTAATGTTTATTCATTTTTGAGAGACACAGTGCAAGCGGGGGAGGGGAGAGAGAGAGAGAGACAGACAGAATCTGAAGCCGGGTCCAAGCTGTCAGCACAGTCTGACACGGGGCTCGAACTCAAGGACGGTGAGACCATGACCTGAGGCAATGTCAGACGCTTAACCGACTGAACCACCCAGGTGCCCCAAGCGTCTGTCTCTTGATTTCGGCTCAGGTCACCATCTCACGGTCCATGGGTTCAAGCCCTGTGTCAGGCTGTGTGCTGTCCGTGCAGAGCCTGCTTCGGATCCTGTCTCCCTCTCTCTCAGCCCCTCCCCAGCTCGCTCTCTCGCTCTCTCGCTCTCTCTCTCTCTCTCTCTCTCTCTCTCTCAAAAATAAATAAATACTAAAAAACAACAGTTTGGAGAGCGGAGCTTGTGAGCCCTGTGGCTGAGTGTCATTACAAGGCGGCAGGCTGCGTCCTCGCCTCCGCGGCACAGGCTCGCGGGGCAAACCCACAATGAGGGGGTTCATAATAATAGATGTCTTGAGGAAGGCAGCTTGATGATTCGGTGTCTCACTGTGCTGCTCTTGGCAGGAAGCTGCCATCGAACCACAACAGCAAGTGGGGGACGCTGGTGAGCACAGGCAACTTTCTGCCACCGTCCGGGCCGAGGAGGGACGCCCTAATCCGAGGTGGGTGAATTCTGGATTTGGGGTTGCTAAGAAGACATCTTGGAGGTGGCCTTCTCGATGGTGGGTGAATGCTTGGTTCACGTGATTGGGCCTCTGGTGGTTTTTTTGCCAAACCCAGCATGGCTGCTAACTGGATGCAGTTTCCAGCACCTCAGCGTCCCTGCGGCAGACGTGGTGCCGTTTGAGCAGAGCCTGTAGCCCTGCGCCGCCTCCAGCAGAAGCGTCTCAAGGGCGAAGATGTCTTCTGATGCCATCGTGGCTTTTTTTTTTTTTTTTTTTTTTTTGGTTCTTAAAATGGCTGCTGTGTTTTCTGTACAGTACGGTTCTTTATGTTCACAGAATGAGAAATCCAGTGTAATGTGCTTGAATGAAATGCTTTATCCAGAATGCTCGTTGAAAGGATGCTTTAATGATCTAGTACACAGCTGGGCTGCCGGGGCGTGGTCTCCAAATTGGAGTTGCCTGCGAAGATTGTCAGAAAGGAATGGAGCCAGCCTTTCTAAATCGGGCTTATTTCGAGCTCGAAAATAGAAATCAAGTCCGTTGGCTCCTCAAGAGGATCTGAAGGACTGGTGGATGGTAGCAGTGTTATTAACACGTTGTGTGCCGTAGTTCTCAAATGTGGCCAGTGTAGCTGTTTGACTGTAGTGAGGATAGAATTTAGACTGATTAAGTAAATGAATCAATAGTGTCATCTCGCCCTTGATATGCACGAGGAGGGAGGGAGATGGAAGCGTAGAACACTGTAGGACCTGTGGTATCAGCTTATTTTGAGAGGGCTGATAGGGGCACCTGGGTGGGTCAGTCGGTTGAGGGTCCACCTTTAGCTCAGGTCAGGATCTCACGGTTCGTGAGTTCAACCCCCACATCAGGCTTGCTGCTGTCAGCTCAGAGCTCGCTTCAGATCCTCTGTCCCTCTCTCTCTGCCCCTCCCCCATGCACACTCTCTCAAAAATAAAACATTAAAAAAAAAAAGAGGGTTGATAGAACAGTGGAAATAAAACTACACAATTGGGTCACTGAATACAGATCTTTCTAATGCTTTGAGAATCTCTGGTGATTGGTGTGATATTCAAATTTAAACACTTAACCTCAAAATTCAGGGTTCTGTTGCAGAAATAACCAATTTAAATGTTTGCTTTTGAGAGCCTTCTATACTGGGGTTTTATTTCACTTGGCTTTAAACTCGAGTGCTGTTAGCCTTACAGCAGAGTATCCAATCTTTATGTGGCTCTGAGGGGACACGAGTGGTATTTTGTGTAGGAAGTCTGTGTAATTATCTGCATGGCTAAAACCAAGAATCCCTGGGTAAGAAGGAATGGCCACCGAATAATACACCTACGGAATCGAGCAGTTTCTGAGAAACACAATCACAGCTTTATTACTATACATTCTGGGTAAGTCGCGTACCCAGCACCAGCTGTACTCTTTCTTCCAAGCCCACTTCTAGGCTGTGTTGCAGTTGTGAGAGCGCTCGGTGCACCCTGCATGTGCGAGCTCTGGTTTCACCCCTGTGCTCCTGCCATGTATGTATTTCACTGATCCTGCAGAGGGTTTGTGTGGTGGTTAGAGTTAGTGCCCCTGCGGTGAACAGAGTCCTAATGAATAGCTCTAATGTACAGTATGTGTGTGTGTGTGTGTGTGTGTGTGTGGTAAATGGCACTATCAATAGTGAAAGGGTCAAGAGGAACAGGGGGAGGGACCATATGCTTCATTTATCATGGCTGTGTCTTCTAGCGGACTGTGTAACCACCCTGAAGAAATTAGTTCCAGAAGCTTTCTGCTTTTGAGCTACAGACCCAGCAATTTTCAGAATTGTGTGCACTTTCAAAGAGTGGCAGGACTCAATGAAATTCTAGAATAGGAGCATTGAAAAGCCATTCCCAGTTTTTTTCAGAGAATGTTTGTTTTTCGAAATATCAGTAAGACATAATGTACTTAAAACATTAAATCTGGGAATAAAAGAAATGAAAACTCAGGTTAAGGACTGTCTTTTGCTCACCAAAAATAAAATCCTATAATACAAAGATTTTAAGATACCTAATGTTTTGCATAAATTTTTTAAATGTTTTATTTATTTTTGAGAGACAGAGAAACAGCACGAGTGGGGAAGGGGCAGAGGGAGAGAGGGAGATACAGAATCCGAAGCAGGGTCCAGGCTCTGAGCTGTCAGCACAGAGCCCAACGTGGGGCTCGGGTTCACAAACTGTGACATCATGACCTGAACCGAAGTCAGACACTCAACCAACTGAGCCACCAGGTGCCCTGCATGAATTTAAAACAATATAAGTGTGTCTATAAAAAATATGAATTACTGGGGTGCCTGGCTGGCTCAGTCAGTACAGCATGGGACTTTTGATCTCGGGGTTGTGAGTTTGAGCCCCACACTGGGCGTAGAGATTGCTTAGAAATAAAATCTTAAAAAAAAAAATTACTGATCTGATAATGGGGCAGGATAATGAATGGTTTTCATTGTATTCTGTTGAAACAACAGTAGGGCATCAAGATAAGAGTTACTTGTTTACGTAAACCACATAGAGAACATTTTTGTGAGGGTCAAGGTTCTGTTCTATATAAAGATAAATAGGACAAAGGTTCTGCTCCCCAAGGACCTCACAGTGTAGGAGGGAAGGACAGACACCCATACTTAACCACTGAAGAGGTGACACGTAAAGTATAATTTTGGTGAAAAGTTACGTGGTGCTTCAGAATCTTGGAGGAAAGAGGATGGGGGTGACTTCTGGATGAGTCCTGGGGAAGACGGGTGGTTTGAGCTGAAATCAGCCCACTCCCATGAGAGCAAATCCAATCGCGTGCACTTAGTACCAGCTTTCCCTGTGGTGGGCAGCGTCCCCTGCCCACACCCGACCCTCAGTCTCCTGGCTTCTGTTCTCTGAGGTTTTGTACCAGCTCTCCAAGCCCCGTCATTCTGGCCAGCACAAGTCTGCTTCCTGCAAAGCTGCTCCCCCGCTGACTTGGGGTCCCTCGTAAGTCGGATGCAGTAGCTTATTCCGGCCATCGTAACAAAATACCAGAGACTGGGTAGCATCCACAAAAAAAAAAAAAAAAAAAAATTTGTCTTCTCACTCTTCTGGAGGCCAGAAGTCCAAGTTCGAGATGTCAGCCTCATTTCCCCCAAGGCGTTTTTCATGACTTGCAGACAGCCACCTCCTCCCTGCATCCTCACGTGGTCTTCCCTCCACGTGTCTGTGTCGTGATCTCTTGTAAGGCACCAGGCTGGATCAGGGTCCCCTCTGATGACTTCATTTTACCTTACTTACCTCTTCAATAACCCTCCATCCAAATAGTCACATTCTGAGGTCCTGGGGGTGAGGACGCAAGCGTATAAATTTTAGGGGGATACAGTGAGTCCGTAACACTGGGAGGAATGTCGTTTCTGCCTTATACCTTAAACCAGCGCTGTCTGCTACATCGGCCCTCTCAGGAAGTGTCACCCCATCACTGAGTGGCTGAGGCCACACCTGATAGGGGAGCATTTAAAATTTTTTAAATATTTACTTGCTTATTTCTTTCTTTCTTTATTTTGAAGTGGGGGAGAGCAAGAGCAGGGGAGGGGCAGAGACAGAAAAAGAGAGAGAGAATCCCAAGCAGGCTCCGAGCCATCAGTGCTGAGCCCGATGCGGAGCTCAAATTCACGATCCATGAGATCATGACCAGGGCTGAAATCAAAAGTCCGGTGTTCGACGGACTGAGCCACTCGGGCGCCCCGTTGCGGGAGCATTTAAAATAAAAGGAAGAGGGAGGCTGCCATCCTTGAGTGTGGCTGGTGAAGAGAGAGGAATTTGGCAGAACCTCTCTGGAGGGCTTTTTGGTGGCCCGTAACCACTGCAGGCACCTTCTGGTGCACTGATCCCCCTTTGAAGAGTTGCCCAAGTGAACGGCAGCACAGAGGCATTCCCCGCTGAGGTGCGGACTGATGCTCACTTGGTGGGTGTGTTTGCACCCCACCCTTCCCAGTTCTCATGGAGTCACCCCCTTGCTGCCTGCTGGTCTCCTGGCCTGGATGGCTGGTAGTGCCTTTGAACGGGGTGGAGGTCAAAATCCTATTTTTGCCCCTCGGTACCCTCCTTGCCGGGGCTCGGATCTGAGCCACGGCTCCCCTGGTCACCTTGCTGCCCAAGCCAAGGCCCACCTTCCTCGGGCAACACACTGCTCTCTGGGATCACGTTCCCGCCTTCGTGCAAGCTTTCGTCATCTCCAGCCTGGACCACAGCAGCTGCCTCCTCACTGGTTTTGGAAGATAGATTACAACTGTCCCAAGGCCCAAACCATTCAATGGCTTCTAGTTGCACTTGGAATAAAATGCAAACTCCTGACTGTGACCTGGAAGGCCCTGTGTGCCCGTCCTTTTGTGGGGGGGGGGGGGGGGCACCCTTCATCACCGCTCTCCCATCCAGGCTCAGGACTCATTGCCACCTTCCTATCCCTTGAACAAGCCAAGCTCGTTTCTCCCGCAGGGGCCTTGATGCTCACTATGAGACTGTTCCCGGAAGCCACAAGCCTGCCTCAGGACATCTGCTTAGCAAATGGCAGCTGGGTGTTCATGCTCAGCTTGGGGAGGGGACCTGTGGAGCACAGTGACTGACAGGTGGCTGGACCAGTTGTCAGGTGGATGAGTGGAGACATGGGTGGGTGGTGGGTAGATAAATGCATAGGTAGGTGGATAAATAGGATGGATTGGCAGATGAATGGATAGGTACCAGCCTATCCTTGGTTCAGTCCTTGATTATGGTGGATAAGGATTCCATGTTGGTACATTCTGTATGCTAAATGTCATTTAAGATTTTAGTTTATACAATAGTAAGTGAAATGGACTTGTCTTTCTGTCCTGGCATAACATTGAGAATCAAGACATAAATGTCTCAAAATAAATTTGGTAGTGTGGACTTGTTTTCCAGTATCGTGTTTTTTAAATGTTTATTTATTTTTGAGACAGAGAGAGTACAAGCAGGGGAGGGGGAGAGAGGGAGACACAGAAACCGAAGCAGGCTCCAGGCTCTGAGCTGTCAGCACAGAACCCAGGGCGGGGCTTGAACCCACGGACCTTGAGATCATGACCTGAGCCGAAGTCAGATGCTTAACTGACTGAGCCACCCGGCGCCCCTCCGATATCATATTTTAAAGCTTGTAAGAAAGCTAAGCTATGCTATAGGCGATTATTGTTCTCCGATTTGAGTGTTCAATGAGTACTGTGTTCTGGGAGGCTCTGGAGACCAAAGGTGATGAAAGGGGATCTAGGGGTGGAACACCATGGCTGTGGGTGCTGGCAGGTTCTGTTTACATAGCTGCCTTCCAGCCATTTCCACCCCCGCCTTTAGGAGCGAGTGCCAATGGGCTGGCACTGACCTGCAGACCTGTATCTTGTTGGGGCAGATGAGGAAGGAGGAGGAGGAGAAGGTATTCTGAATCCCAACAACTGTAAAATTGAATCTGTATGCAGTTGAGCTCTTTAGGGAAAATGTGCTTGAATATAAAATTCATAAACAAGCTAAACCCACCCGAGGGCACCTTCCTGTACACTTTCCCTGAGAGGTGACTTGGCTTACAGAGGTTGGTCAGTGCAAAGACTGATTTTTCATGTATTTTTCTTTTTAAGTTTACTTATTTTGAGAGAGAGAAAAGAGCACACGTGAGCGAGCAGGGGAGGGGCAGAGAGAGGGAGAGACATAATTCCAGGCAGGCTGTGTGCAGTCAGTACAGAGCCCAACATGGGGCTGGAACTCAGAACCATGAGCTCATGACCTGAGCTGAGATCAAGAGTCAGCTTAACTTACTGAGCCATACAGGCGCCCCTGATTTTTCATTTACTAAACAAGCTTCTTACAAATAGATTTTAAAGTAAGAGAGATTAGCCAGCCAAAGTCTATTCCTCATTTGTTGCTTTAGGGAAGACCTTTGCTTTTCCTGGCCCTCAATTAGCTAAGGGGCAATTGAAGCTTTCCACTTTGGACTGCTCTGCTGGGTAATTATGCAGCCCGCGCTGGGATAACAAGGGGACACTCCAGCTTGGACGTTTTCCAGGGTGGAGCCAGCATCTGGCAGAGCCGGCACTGGGCATAGCTTCCTTCCTGGGCGGTGGGTTTTGTGCCTGCAGTGCTTACACACTTGGCCTCTGTCTTCCGTCCTGGAGAGGAGAAAGGGTGTGGCAGAAAAAACCCTGAGCCCCGGGGGGGGGGACGGTGGGACGGTGCTGGTGGGTTGTAACTCCAGTTCCTCCCTGCATTTGTAGCCACATGGCTTTTTGGGGAACGCAGAGTGAGGACAAGCGAGCGATTGCAGACTTTCTTCCATGCTGGCTTCGTCTGGTGACTTCACGTTGTTTGAGAGGGACATGGCGGGGCGGCGTGTGCGGGTTATAGGATTTGGGGCCGGAGAGGAAAGACGGGAGAGCCAGAGCCAGGACAGAAGAGGCGTGCCGACGGGGCGGGGACGGGGGCCCAGGGGTGGGGAGGGGAAGGGAAGCGGACGGCCCGCAGTTCTGAGTTCCGGGCAGGGAGAGGAGCCGGAACTGGCAGTCACATGACTTCCGGTGCTCTTCCGGGGAGGCCCCCCCCCCCCCCCCGCGTCTAGCTGCGCCTGCGTGCTGGGCGCGCGCCCCCTGGTGGCCGCCAGAACTAGCTGGTGAATCCTACAACCAGCCCGGAGGCTGCTGCGTGCCCTTCCCTGATGGAGAGACCTCCATAGCCACCCAGATGCAGAAACCCCCTGCTCTTTTATCCTCTTGTCTCTCCCGGCCAGTTGGCCGCTCTCTTCAGAGCTCAGACCCTTGTCGCTTGACCTTGGTTGAATTTTCACATAAAGGTATTCATCAGTGTTTTTTTTTTTTCTTTGTCCGGAAATCCATCTAAGCATACCAAGACCCATCTCCTTTCAGTTCTCCCAGCCTGCTTCTATTCTCTAAGGCTGTGTCTGAGGGCTGAGATGGTCTAGGAAAGTACCCACTCAGCCATACACATTTAAATACTCCTTACGTTAACGCTGTTCATTTTGACAAAGGCATTGGCAAAGTCTGCTCTTCCTCCTTTGGAGATCATCTTTGCTGCCTGTTAACTTTTGTAGACTTTTCTGGTTGGTTGCCTAGTTAAGGTGCCTTCCATCTTGACTCAAGAACCAAGTTCCTATTTCTTATTTTTATTTATTTATTTATTTATTTATTTATTTTTAATGTCTATTTATGTTAGAGAGAGAGCACAAGTTGGGGGGGGGGGGCAGAGAGAGAGGTAGACACAGAATCTACCACTGGCTCCAGGCTCTGAGCTATCAGCACAGAGCTGGATGCAGGGCTCGAACCCACAAACTGTGAGGTTATGACCTGAGCCAAAGTCCGTTGCCCAACCAACTAAGCCACCCAGGCGCCCCAGTTCCTATTTCTTCTAATGGGACCTAGCATGGCACTCTATTTGATCCATATTAAGTTGGCTTTCTTACCATTAGTGGGTGAAGCCAAATGTCTTAATCAAACCTGAGTGATTAACTCAGGTTAGAAATATATGCATATCCCTGGGACTCCTGGGTAGTTCAGTCGGGGTTGAGCGTCCCGCTCTTGATCTTGGCTCAAGTCATGATCCCAGGGACATGGGATCAAGCCCTGTGCTAAATGTGGAGCCTGCTTAGGGTTCTCTCTCTCTCTCTCTCTCTCTCTTACTCTACCCCACCCTTGCCACAGAGAGGAGCGAGGTGTAGGGCCCTCAGAGTCCTCCCTGATGACCCAGTAGGGTCCTGGCTGAGTTGATGCGTTCCTTCTATACCTGCCTACCTCAAGGCCACCATCCATTCAGCGTCATTCATTTTTAGAAACTTTGGACAGTAGACGTGCCAAATACAGGCACGTTGTTTGGGGCCAGGATAAGGCAGCCTAATGGCAGGTTTCGCCTTTGTTCCTTTTCCTTTGTTGGCATTTTTATATTAGAACTTTGAAATCATTGTGTGTGCAGAAAACCGTTGGGGAATGCCAGGCCCACCAACGCTGAGCTCCCCACAGGATGACTGTGAGGACTGGCCCGCTGTCTGGCTCTCAGTTCCACCTCCTCCCCTTAGGACTCACAGGCTTGTAGGTCTCTATCCAGAGGGCCTCAGTGGCCGTTCTTTGTCTCTGAGGTTACTCCAAATTACTTGCCCCCCGCCCCCCGCCCTTCAATGAGGTTGTAAAGATTTATTTGTGGTAAGATCCAGACAACATAAAATTTCCCATTTGAATGTGTGCCATTCAGTGACATTTACTACAGTGACGTTGTGCAACCATCACCACTATCTAATCCCAGAACATTTTTGTCACCCCAAAAGAAAACCACCTACCCACTAAGCAGTCACTCCTGACATAGGCTTACTTTCTTTAACTTATGAGATAACTTGACGTGATCCACCACGTGGGGCAAGGGTACGTCTTACCAATACGCAGTTGTCGCCAGATGCGGGTGAGATGGGGACTCGGCTCTCGGCACTCACTTGCCACAGGCTCGGTTGTCAGGTTCTCGCACCCAGTCTCCAATCGGCTTAACCCCTGCATTTGCTGAAGGTCCACACACCTGAAATTAAAGAAAAGTCACCTATTTCTCTTAAGCGATTGAGATTGCGTCCCAATATTTCTAAGCATGTGTTAAAACTACACATTGCCCAGGACTTCACGGAAGAGCACACAGAGCCGGGGGCGTGTTTTACGTCTGTGCCCCCAGCCCCACCCCAGTAGCCCTTTTTCCTCCCACTCCCAATACAGAAATCCTTGCCACCCCCACCAGAATTCAGAGGAAAGGAAGGCGAGGGAGGAAGAAAAGCACGGGTAGTAACAGAATGGTTGCCTGAAAAATAGATCTCCTTCAGGGGCGCCTGGGTGGCTCAGTCGGTTGAGCATCCGACTTCGGCTCAGGTCATGATCTCATGGTTCGTGGGTTCCAGCCCCACATCAGGCTCTGTGCTGACAGCTCAGAGCCTGAAGCCTGCTTTGGATTCTGTGTCTCCCTTTCTCTCTGCCTCCCTCCCCCCTCCCCCCTGCCCCCTGCTTGTGCGCTCGCGCGCTCTCTCTCTCTCTCTCTCAAAAATAAATATTGAAAAACAAACCAAAAAAGTTATTGAAAAAAATAGATCTACTTCAGGTTTTCTCAAACAGCATTTGGAGCATGTTCTTGGGAATAAGCATGTTCTCCGTGTGCGTTTACTTTTCTGTCATTGTTTCCATACTAATTCTTCAATTCATAAAAGGATATTCCGGGTGATGTGCGTAACCGCACCCTGTACATGAGGGAGTGTCTCATTGTCAGTGGCACTCACATAACTGACCCTGGTGGGGAGGAAAAAACCTGTCCACATTCATCCATTAAGCTATCCTTCTAGATCGGCAAAAGATATCAAGGTGCCTGGCCCCCAGAGCTCCTTGTCCTGTCAGTCAAAAGAAAAGCGACGGGTGAAATGAGGCCTTCTGTGACATCCAGAAAACCGGTAGCTGAACTGGAAAGAAGTAGTGCTGAGTATCAGGTGGGGCCACGGGAGAAACAGTTTGTTCCCAGAAAACTCCCCCCACCATCGGATTAAACATTTGCTTTGTAGTCTTGCTCTCATAAAATGTGCAAATTTGTTTTGTGTTTTATAGCCTAGGAGCTATGAAAACAAAGAAAGTGAAATGTTTTATATTTAGACATGTTTCACAGTACAGTAAGAAATAATCAAAGCCGTATGTGAGATCGCATACGTCGGCAGAATCTACAGAGACACAAAGTACATTCGTGTTGCCAGGAATTTGGGGTCGGGGGCAACGAGAATGGCTGCTGTGGTAGGTATGGAGTTTCTTCTGGGGGTGGCGAGGATGTTCTGGAATTAGATAGCATAGATAGTTGTACAACTCTGTGAACATACTAAAAAATACTGAGTTGTATACTTCCATGGGGTGAATTGTATGATATGTGGACTTTATCTCAATTTTTAAAAATCTGTGAACACTGGGATTCCACAAAAAATAAGTTAATTTAAAATAAGTCTGGGGGTAACAGAAACCCATGGGGGAGGGGAAGGAAAAAAAAAAAAAAGAGGTTAGAGTGGGAGAGAGCCAAAGCATAAGAGACTCTTAAAAACTGAGAACAAACTGAGGGTTGATGGGGGGTGGGAGGGAGGGGAGGGTGGGTGATGGGTATTGAGGAGGGCACCTTTTGGGATGAGCACTGGGTGTTGTATGGAAACCAATTTGACAATAAATTTCATATATTGAAAAAAATATATAAATAAATAAATGACCCTTCCGAGGAGTCCCACATCTCCTGGGGAAGTGCCTGCCTTAGTATCATCCTGCAGCTCTCAGTTGTCAGTGGGGAGCAACTCTGAACAAAGGCCTCAATGAAAAAGTAGTAATAGGATTCAAAAAAAATGAAATAAAATAAAATAAAATAAGTCTGGGGGAACCTGGCTGGCTCAGTCAGTGGAGCATGTGACTCTTGATCTCAGGCTTGTGAGTTCGAGCCGCATGGTGGTGTAGAGATTAATTAAAATCTTATTTATTTAAAAAAAAAATTTAATGTTTATTTATTTATTAAGAGAGAGACAGAGCACAAACAGGGCAGGGGTGAGGGAACAGAGAGAGAGGGACACACAGAATCTGAAGCAGGCTCTAGGCTTTGAGCTGTCAGTACAGAGCCTGACCCGGAGCTCAAACCCACTAACTGTGAGATCATGACCCGAGCCAAAGTTGGATGCTTAACTGACTGAGCCACCCTGGCACCCCAAAAATAAAATCTTGAAAATAATTGAAAAATGAAATGAATCTGGACATGACTCAAGTCTGAGAAATGCAGCTGTAGCTCTGAGGTCGACAAAGTTTGTAAAGGGTCAGACAGTGACTTTTCTTGACTTCGGGGATCAGACTATTCACGTTGTGATGGCTCAGGTCTTGCAGCGTGGAGGCAGCGATGGCAGGTACATACAGGAGTGTGTGGCTGTGCTCCAGAAAAACGTGGCAGAAAGGTTCGCCGGCCCTGGGGTTTGGCCGAGGGATGGCTGTCGGTGAGTGTACTTTTCAGGGTTGGGAATGCAGGTCATGAATGGAGCTCTCTTTACACATTCCAAAGAGCCTTCTTTTATGATTCTCTTGCCACATGAGATCCATTTCTCTTGTCATCTTCATTGTACTCGTCTCCTGGGAGGTGGTTGAACTTCTGGAGCTTGAACGGTCCACCGAGTAGAGGTGCTGGGGCTCCTTCACAGCGTAAGGGTAGAGGACGGTGCGGGATGCTCGAACCACGGGCTCCTTTGTGATGTTCTGACTCGCAGTGATGGTGTGGGGTAGGGTCCTCAGACCCTAATGACCAACTCGGGAAGGGCTCAAGGCTTCACCAAAACTTCCCAAGAGGCGAGGGAGAAGAGTTCTTCTGGAGTGTAAGTGCTAAGGTGCTTATCTTGTTCTGTTCCCTTTTTATTTGTGGAATTCTTCAAGAGCGCAAATGTTCTGTGTCAGTTAAAGACCAGGATTTGTATGTAATTTATTACAAGTGTTTATAATATAAAGTCTTTTTTTGTAATTAAAAAAATTTTTTTTTAATGTTTGTTTATTTTTGAGAGAGAGAGCGTGAGCAGGGAAGAGGCAGAGACAGAGGGAGACACAGAATCTGAAGCAGGCTCCGGACTCTGAGCTGTCAGCACAGAGCCCCACATGGGGCTCGAACTCACGAACTGTGAGATCATGACCTAAGCCAATGTTGGGTGCTTAACCGACTGAGCCATCCAGGCGCCCCTTTTTTATTTAAGTTTAAGTTAGTTAACATGTAGCGTAGTAATGGTTTCAGGAGTAGAACCCAGTGACTCATCTCTTACATATGACACCCAGTGCTCATCCCAAAAGTGCCCTCCTTAATGCCAATCACCCATCTAGCCCGTCCCCCCACCCACCTCCCCTCCAGCAACTCTCAGTTTGTTCTCTGTATTTAAGAGTCTCGTATGGTTTGCATCCCTCCCTGTTTTTACCTTATTTTTCCTTCTCTTCCCCTATGTTCATCTGCAGTGTTTCTTAAATTTCACATATGAGTAAAATCATATATTTGTCTTTCTCTGACTTAATTCGCTTAGAATAAGACCCTCTAGTTCCATCCACGTTGTTGCAAATGGCAAGGTTTCATTCTTCTTGATCGTTGAGTAATACTCCATTGTGTGTATATATATAAACCACATCTTCTTCATCCATTCATCAGTTGATGGACGTTTGGACTTTTTCCATAATTTGACTATTGTTGAAAGTGCTGCTATACACATTGGGGTACATGTGCCCCTATGAATCAGCACTCCTGTATCCTTTGGATAAATACCTAGTAGTGCAATTACAGGGTCCTAGGGTAGATCTGTTTTTAATTTTTTGAGGAACCTCCTGTTTTCCAGAGTGACTGCACCAGTTTGCATTCCCACCAGCGGTGCAAAAGGGTTCCCCTTTCTCTGCATCCTTGCCAACTTCTGTTGTTTCTTGAGTTATTAATTTTAGTCATTCTGATGGGTGTGAGGTAGTATCTCAGTGTGGTTTGGATTTGTATTTTCCTGATGATGAATGATGTTGAACATCTTTTCACATGTCTCTTTGCCATCTGGATGTCTTCTTTGGAAAAGTATCTATTCATGTCTTCTGCCCATTTCTTCACCGGATTATTTGTTTCTTGGGTGTTGAGTTTGGTAAGTTCTTTCTAGATTGTGGATGCTAACCCTTTATCTGATATATTATTTGTAAATATCTTCTCCCATTCCGTTGGTTGCCTTTTAGTTTTGTTGATTGTTTCCTTCACTGTGCAGAAGCTTTTTATCTTGATGAGATCCCAGTAGTTCATTTTTGCTTTTTTTTTCCCTTGCTTCTGGAGCCATGTCTAGTAAAAAGTTGCTGCAGCCGAGGTCAAAGAGGTTGCTGCCTGTTTTTGTCTCTAGGATTTTGGTGGTTTCTTGTCTTACATTTAGGTCTTTCATCCACTTTGAGTTTATTTGTGTATACAGTGTAAGAAAGTGGTCCAGGTTCATTCTTCTGCATGTCGCTGTCCAGTGTTCCCAGCACCACTTGCTGAAGAGACTGTCTTTATTCCATTGGATATTCTTTCCTGCTTTGTCAAAGATTAGTTGGCCACACGTTTGTGGGTCCATTTCTGGATTCTCTATTCTGTTCCTGTGATCTCTGTGTCTGTTTTTGTGCCAGTACCATACTGTCTTGATGATTACAGCTTTGTAATACAGCTTCAAGTCTGGAATTGTGATGCCTCCAGCTTTGGGTCTCTTTTTCATCATTATCTTGGCTATTCAGGATCTTTTCTGGCTCCATACAAATTTTAGAATTCTTTGTTCTAGCTCTGTGAAAAATGCTGGTGGTATTTTGATAGGGATTGCATTGAATGTGTAGATTGCTTTGGATAGTATCAACATTTCAACAATATCGATAACGTAAAGTCTTGCTACCGCTAACATAGCACAAGCAATGAGTGTCCCAGTGAGTGTCCCAGACACCGTAATAATTATGCCTTGCTCTAGTAAACATAGTTGACTTGGATATATGAAAACCCAAATTATAAACCTTAGTATTATAAAAGTGCTTTCTCTTTGGAAATAATTCATTGAGGGCGTTCTTTAAAAATTCCGCAAGCACAACTAACGTCCAGATCTTGATCTCCAATAACCTTCTGGAATCAAAGCAACCGGTGCTCCTTGGGAGAATGGCTGGGTTTAGGGCTGGGCCAGGGAATATGCAAAATGAGCCTGGAATGTCTTATAGTGCCAAAAAAGTAAGAAAGCACTGAACTAAGTAAGCCCAATGACAGTAGGCACATGTCAAAAGGACACAGGAGCCGTCTTAAAGAGCTTCCTATGACCAGAACTGGAATAGTTAAAACAAGTAAATAATGTTGGATTATAACCTAGTGTATAAAATAAATATTCTTGCGTCCATACTGATATACACAAATGATGGAATAAATGGGGGAGAGAAAAGGCAAGTCTGTGCAGAAAAGTTCCAAATAACCTGTGTAGTTTGTCTGCCCTCAAGGAGGTGGCACACAACTCCCAGCTCTTTAAATATGCACTGTGTAGAGAGGACAGGATGGAAAGGTGGAGGGAGAGAAGGACATATGCTAGCCCCTGCCAGGTGATACGCAGAGATAAGTTGTGTTGACAGCATGACCCTCGATGTCATGTAATGAGGATGGCACTTTACCTTCGTGATCTTACCCCAAATCCTATAACTGCAGCGTAATCGTGACAAAACCATCAGACGGATCCTTGTTGGGAGATGTTCTATAAAATGCCTGAGCGATATTCCTCAAAACTGTTAAGGGCGTCAAGAACAAGGAAATTCTGAGAAGTTGTTCCTTAGGAGAAACTGGGGAGACACGGCTAAATGTAAAGTGGTACTCTGGGTAGAGTCCTGGAACAGAAAAAGGACATTAAGTTAAAAAAAATTTGGGGGCGCCTGGGTGCCCCCAGTCGGTTAAGCGTCCAACTTCCACTCAGGTCATGATCTCATGGTTCTTGGGTTTGAGCCCCACATCGGGCTCTGTGCTGACAGTGTGGAGCCTGCTTGGGATTCTCTCTCTGTCTCCCTCTCCCTTTGTCCCTCCCTCGTTCTTTCTGTCTCTTTCTCTGCCCTTCTCCCTCCCCTGCTCATGCACGAACTCTCCCTCTCTCTCTCGAAAGTAAATAAACATTTAAAAACAGCAACCACAACTAAAAAACAATCTAAATCGAGTGTGGGCTGCAGTTAATGTTAATGTCCTCAGACTGGCTCATTAATTATAACAAATGTAGCACATTAATGTAAGTTGTTAATTGTAGGGGACACTGGGTGTTGGGTGTATTGGAACTCTTTTATTGTCATATTTTTTCTGTAAGTCTAAAACCATTCTAAATTTTTTTTTAATGTGCGCTTATTTTTGAGAAAGAGAAACAGAATGTGAGCCAGGAAGAGGTAGAGACAGGAGACACAGAATCTGAACCAGGCTCCAGGCTCCCAGTTGTCAGCACAGAGCCCGATGTGGGGCCCAAACCCACAAACTGTGAAATCATGACCTGAGCCAAAGTCGGCTGCTTAACCGACTGAGCCACCCTGGTACCCCTAAAGCCATTCTAAAATGAAGTGTTTATGTAAAATTTTATTCTTGTTTTTTTAAGATTTTATTTTTGAGGGGTGCCTAGGTGGCTCAGTCGGTTGAGTGTCCGACTTTGGCTCAGGTCATGATCTCACAGTTCCTGAGTTCGAGCCCCGCATGGGACTCACTGCTATCAGTGCAGAGCCTGCTGCGGATCCTCTGTCCCCCTCTCTCTCTGCCCCTCCCCTGCTCATGCGCGCTCTCTCAAAAATAAATAAAACATTGAAAAAAAAAAGATTTTATTTTGAAGTGATCTCTACCCCAACGTGGAGCTCAAACTCACAATCCTGAGGTCAAGAGTCACAGTGTTCCCCTGACTGAGCCAGTCAAGCGCCCCTAAAATGCTCTTCTTTTTGTTTGAATGTTTACTTTCGAGAGAGAGAGAAAGAGAGAGCATGAGTGGGGGAGGAGCAGAGAGAGAGGGAGACACAGAATCTGAAGCAGGCACCAGGCTCAGAGCTGTCAGCACAGAGCCCGATGCGGGGCTCAAACTCACAGACCCTGAGATCATGACCTGAGCCGAAGTCCGCCACTTATCTGACTGAGCCACCCAGGCACCCCCAAAATGGTATCCGTATAATGCATTTTGAGTTACTCAGTTTGTAAATATTAGGGACGTACCTTTTGAACAGTGAGTGGGGTGAAATATCTAATCAGCCACCATCTTACTGGACGTGTATTACGTGGGTGGGTGTGCCCTGTGCACTGAGTGTTAAGGGTGTGGCCTGAGGCCAATTTTGCCTTGTCTTAGTAACAGGACCATGTACTTGGTAAATAATCAGTGGACATGAGCAGTCTAGAAAGAAGGTAAGCTTTGGGGTTGAAGACACAGGTTTAAATTCTCATTCTCATTGCGTCAGGCCACCTCAGTTAATGACTTCACGTCCCTGGCCTACAGCAGCCTTCCTCGGAGACTTATTTCAGTGCTTCCTAGATATAACATTAATGCGTCGGCACAGTGCTGAAGATAAGTAGGTGTGGATAAAAGGAAAAAGTCACTCTTACGAATATAGCAATAGGTACTGCAGAGTAGTATGTGTGACTCGGTTAAATGAGCAAGACTCAGAACTAACTGCCGTGAATTTAGAAGAGGCTGATAGAAGCAGGTTGAAAAGAGAAAACCCATCTTGAAGTTAGGTAAGCACCAGACTCGGGAGGGCTGGGACTGTCCAGATGGGAGGGCGCTGTTAGGGCCAGTGGTGGGTGGGAGCATGCTTCCTGTACTGGGGCAGCACTGAGGTCTTGGGCTGCTTTAGGAAGGGAGGTGGAGGGCAGGGACTTTAAATATGGATCATTGTGAACTGATGAACTGGTAAGTCACGGTCAGCCAAGGCGCGGTCAGCCTGTGACTTCTTTGTCTTCTTCACTGAAGGCTTTGCACACAGTAAAACTTCCGGAAATACTTTATCAGTTGTTTGGTAGATTATGTTCCTAATGAGTGTGTAATAAACCCAAGAGTATAAAGAGAATGCAGATAGATATAAAATAGGCTTTTCAGTGGGGTTTTTTCTTTCATTGTTCTGTCTGATTTTATTACGGTTTTAGGGTCGAACAGTGTATCGCACATGCTATGTGATTAGCATAGTTAAATAGACAAAGCTCCATAAAATACATTCACTAGGCTTTCCTGTGTTTCCTCCTTTTAAACGGTAAGGAGGAAGACACCCGAGCCTTTTGGTAGCTTTAAAAGGGCAAGTCTTTGGGGGTGGGGGTTCTAAGCATAGAAGCCTTGGGAATGTTCCCCCTGAGGTCAGGAGTTGGTGATGAAGTAACATGAAATACAAGGGAGCCTTGAGTCAGGGAGGTTAGAGTTGACAGAGCCTGCGTGAACTTGTCCATCACGAGGCAGCAGGCACAGACAGGCCAGCTGCTGTGAGCATGGCTTTGAGGCTCCTCTGTGCCGGAGGCAGCTAGACCCAGGGGCTGCGGCAGGGTGAGGCTGCCCTGTCCCTGGAGGGAGCACCCCGCCGTGTTCCCGCTGCTCCACCACGCGCAGGCAGCCAGCGGGGAGCCGGTAAGAGACTCCCGGATTTGTTCTTAGGCAGCTCGCCCGGGATGGGACCCGTCGCCTCATGCCTCTGCTGCTTCCATGTGTAGTTACGAGTGTCTCTTTTGTTCTCCTGTCTTTACGAGCAGGTTGTCAGCTCAGGCAGCACAGTGGGTGAGATCTGGGGAGGTCTGTAAATGTTTTCCTTGTTTATTGTGCTGCCTGGAAATGAAAAATGATGCAGGTTGGGGTGCAGATTCCAGCTCTGCACGCACGCACGCACGTACGTGTGCAGACACGCGCCTGTGCCGCTTCTGTGCTTCTGGATCCATGCAGACTTCGCAGCTTTCAGTTTGGCAGTTGGCTAAACGTGCTCTGAAATGAGAAGGCAGTGGCTTTCCGTACCGCATTCTGGGCTGCGAGCCATGGTGCCGGTGGGACCGGTAGCCTGGGATGTGGGAGCATCGCTCTGCGTGAGATCGGCGGAAGGCCGGCATGGTGTGAACAGCGTCTCGCCTTTGCTTTTTCTGTGCCAGTAGGAAATTAGCATTTTCATGACCGAGGCACTGACTGCGGATATTGAAAGGAAATGGTGAGTCGGCCACATGGAAATGGGGGGGGGGGGGGGGGGGGGCAGCAAAATCAGGTGTGCACGTTTAGGTATGGAACAATGCTCTGTGGCTAGATTCACACGTAGACTGCTAATTGCAGTGAAAAACGCCTAAATGTAGAAAATGGAATCAGTGTGGTTCTGAGTACTGTGCAGGTCTTAGGTTTTGCTCCCCACTGTGATTGTGACAGCTTAGAGGCATGCCGTTTCTTCACAGGTTTTACTGTACGTGTGCTCTGAGTCTTTACCTTCTATATTGTAAAAGAAAGATTTGTGAAATGCCTTTGCTATTAGCAGATGCTTTTGTGTCTGGAGGGAGGATGCCATTTTCAGAGAAAAATCTGCATGTACGTGTGTGTGTGTATGCTCACACATGCATACACTGTTTGAGTCTGCATTTACTGACTCCCATGGGCAGGCGTTCTTTTAAAATGCATATGTAGTGGCCATGCTATTGAGAAGTAAAAAGGAAAAGGAGTTTGAAGAAAGGTTTTCAGAAACCTATAAAATGGCCTGCCGCCTTCCACACTGAAGACTTACAGAATGAATGAATGAAACATGTCACGTAAAATATGTGCAAATTGGGTGCAGGTCAGATGAAGGGCTGGCATATTTCCCTTGCGAAGCAGAATCTTTGAGGGGTATTCTATAAATATTTTTCATCATTGTGTTGCAGAAAAGTATTCCACGGACAGTAGTAGGAGGTACATCTCCACATTTGCTTTTTGTCATGCATGGTGGAAGAAATATGGTTTCCTTTTCTCTCTCACATACATACACACTCAAGCTGACACACACCCCTTAAAAATTTGCAGGGTATCCTTATAGATGCACGAACAGAACACACATGTATGTTGGTGTTAACCATACAGGTTGTACGAGGCATCTTTTGCCCAGCTGGAGTGACATGGCCCTGGGAAGCCTGTGCTAAGTGCCCCCTGTTTAACATGGACTGGCCGCTTCCCCCAAATCCACCTTTGAATTTCAGTGGTGTGTTGGGAAGCTGATATGTTATGTGGTTTTTAGAATGCGTTTGCTTTACTTTCACGGCCTTTAATTCTTTGCCTCTTATGTGCATTAAAATTAAAGAAGGTCAAGGTGGTAGAAACCAGGGCTGCTATTTTGTGTCCACTGGATCAACCCGTCTTTCCCTGGTTAGTGGACACTTGGGTTTTCCAGCTGGCTTTTCCTTAGATAATTAGGTCCTTTCTGGGCAGCTTCTAGACAGAGCTGGAGGTCTGACGAGATCCTACAGTTACTTAGTTTTTTGCCTTTAAAAAAACATTTGCAGAATCTCTTGTGTTAATTCTTAAAGTTCACAAGCATTTTCATACACACACACACACACACACACACACACACATATCTTGGGCCTGAGCACATTGCATACCATGTTCACTTTACAGTAAGCAAACCGGGGCTTAAGTGCTGGATTCACACAGCCCTTGCGTGCGGTATGGCTGGTTTTTAATCTGTTGGGTTCCTGCGGATTCATGCCACCTCTGACGTTGAAAGGTCCTACAAGGAAGTAGGAGAGGAGATGGCGGTGCTCGTTGGCAAAGCTAGTCTCTTCTGACCTTTCATGTCTCAAATCCAGGATGCTTATAGTGCAGTGGGAAGGAATTGCAGTGTGGACTCCCGAGGGGGCGTGTGGTGCAAAGAATCCCTAACCAGGCTGAGAGACTGGGGACGTGTATCCTGAGCTGCGCGGGTATAACTTGCAGGCTGCCTTTCTGACCCTCCGTTTCTTTGTCCATACGATAAGGAGTTTGGGGCACCTGGGTGGCTCAGTCAGTTAAGCATCTGACTTCGGCTCAGGTCATGATCGCAGTTCGTGAGTTCGAGCCCCGCGTCGGGCTCTGTGCTGACGGCTCAGGGCCTGGAGCTGCTTCGGATTCTGTGTCTCCCTCCCTCTCCACCCCTCCCCTTCCTCACACTCTGTCTCTCTCAAAAATAAATAAACATTAAAAATAAATAAAATCTTTAACAAAAAATTATTTTTTAAAGTGTAATAAGGGAGAAGACGAGTCCTCACAGGAACTTAAATGTATTATAAAGCAACAAGAATTCAAGTAGTGCAGCAGTGGTTCAAGAACAGACAAAAGTTAATTAATACAAGAGAATCAGTAGCCCAAAAATGAGCTTATTTTTTAATTGAAGATTTAATAAAGCATGAAAAACAACAGAAGAGAAAAAATCATGTCACGGGGCGCCTGGGTGGCTCAGTCGGTTAAGCGGCCGACTTCAGCTCCAGTCATGATCTCGCGGTCCGTGAGTTCGAGCCCCGCGTCGGGCTCTGTGCTGACAGCTCAGAGCCTGGAGCCTGTTTCGGATTCTGTGTCGCCCTCTCTCTGACCCTCCCCTGTTCATGCTCTGTCTCTCCCTGTCTCAAAAATAAATAAAACGTTAAAAAA
>NW_026526844.1:0-50000 GCF_024362965.1 Panthera pardus
TAGCACATTTACTTCATGATGTGGTAACAGTTGAGATATGATGTCCTTAGATGGCTCTGGAGGCTGAGCAGGGGCCTCCTGGGGGGTTGGAGAAGGTTCCACTTCCTCGGGGGCCTCTGTAGGGTGAGCTGAGGCTTCCTGCTGGACTGAAGAAGGTTCGACCTCTTCAGGGGTACTTGAAGGCTCAGCTGGGGCCTCTTGTGGGTTTGCTGAATTTCCATCCTTAAGGGACTCTGGATGCTGAGATGGAGCCTCCTGCTCAAGTAGAGATGTTTCTGTCTCTTCAGAGGGCTCTGGATGCTGAGCCTGAGCCTCCCCTTGGGGCAAAAAAGATTCAGCTTCCTCAGGGGACTCTAGATGATTTGGGGTCTTCTGCAAGGGTGGAGAAATTTCAGCCTCCTCAGAGAAGTTTGGAAGTTGATCTGGTCCCCCTGGGAAACCCATAGGTAGGTTCTCCTCAGGATACAGGAGACCCATATTGGAATCTAAATAATCATCCTGCAGCTGTTGTTGTAGGTGCTCTTTATTTGCAAATTGGTTTGGAGTTCTAACAACTTTGGCAAGCCTTCGATGCTGAGCTAGATCTTTCTTCAGGTTTAGGGGTGAAACAATAAACTTTGTTGGCTTTGAACTCTGACTATCCAGAGATGGAACAAGTATTTCAAATGACTGGTGATCTTCGGCCTGATCTAAACCTACAGTTTTAGTCTTACTTTTGAGTTGAGGAGGCGGAGCTATGGTCTGATTCTGATCCCAACCTGGCACTGGAACCACCTCTGGGAGCCTTTGATGCTGGGTTAGCTGGTCATTCAGATCCTCATCTGGCCCTGGGGGTAGCTCACCAAACGAATCCGTGTCCAGGAATGGAACCAAAGTCTCGGTCAACTCCTTAGGCGGGGCCAACATCTGGGCTGGAGCAGAGGACCCCGGGTAATTAAAGCCCCCCGGCTCAGCTGGGGGTGTAAGTGCCTGGGGCGATTCGGGCGGGGGATCAGAGGAGCGAGAAGACCAGGGCTCAGCCGCCTCCAGGGGGTCGGAAGTCAGCTGGGCAGGGTCCAGGGCCCACTCCGGAGGCTGAGCTGCCTGGACCAGCAGCCACAACGGTTGCCACATAAAGAGAAGCAGTGGGGCCAACAGGCGCAGCCGGGACATGACACGCGGAGGCTCCGGGGCGCAGCGACCCAGGCGAGTGGGGTACTGGCGCCGGGCCCTGAGCGGGAGCCAAACCATTATGGCAGCCCCTTGATGCGCGCGCGCACCTTTAGCAACTGCGCGCCCCTCCCCCGCCAACGTCCCACCCTTTATTTATGACGTCTTTATTTACGCCACCTTTATTAGCTCCCTGGAGATGGGCTCCGCACCAGCAGAGCGGGCCCTTTTCCCAGAATCACTTGGGGCCCAGGCCTCCCTCCACCCTGCAAAGGCCACCACTCCCCCCCCCCCCCCCATCTATCTAGCATGATAGAGCTAATGCCAAAGTCTTCCAAATTCTGCTGGTTGCTTTACATTATGGCTACAGTGGCTATGTCACCCTTGAACTTTAATCTCCACATACTTGAATTAAATCCTGCAGCTCGTCTGCAGTACTGGCATCTGTGATCTCTTCACAGGGTCTGTATTCCACAGCTATTTTACCACTTTCTGAAATAAAGTGAATAAGTTTGGAAAAAAAAAAAAAAAAAAGAGGGCGCCTGGATGGCTCAGTCAGTTAAGCGTCTGACTTCAGCTTAGGTCATGATCTCATGGTTCATGAGTTCAAGCCCCATACTGGGGTCTCTGCTGTAAGCACTAGAGCCCACTTCAGATCCTCTGTCCCCCTCTCTCCGCCTCTCCCCTGCTTACTCTCTCAAAAATAAACATTTAAAAAATAAAGTTAACAAGATCAATTCAGAATTTTCCTTGTTCTAAAACTAGCTGTATACAATGATAGCACCCAATAACTAGACATTCTTTTTATTTATAAAAGCAGAAAATAAAAGCATTTCCCTAGAAGTTTTCTCATCTCACACTTCAGTTTTTAATCATAACTATGTGTGAAAAAATACACATGAAGTTAACAACTGTGTGGTTCAAAAACGCTATCATCTTAAGAGATACGAACTAAGGAATAATGACACAGGAAGTTAAAACTATGGAAACAACAATGTTCAAAATCAGATGACTAGACAGTAAGGCATTAGGTAGAGGTCAGTGTGAGTTCTGGAATAGAGACCATGGACTATAGCTGATACTTCATGTTAGAAACAAGGCAAGTGTCTACTCCCCGGAAACAAAATCCCACCAGATACGATGAACAATGCTTTGGAGGGAGGGGGAGGGGGAGGGGGAGGGAGAGAATGCGCTTGGACAGTTTATTGGCAGAAATGGCCCATGTCCCTTATAGACAATACAATTCCCCTCAAGGCAAAGTACAGCTACAACATTTTGATCGTGTACAAGGGATACCATAGCATGTTAGGGAGAGGTCAGCAACCCAAAGGTTTAGTTTGGTTCTTAAAGGTTGTTACTCAGAATTGACAGCTAATGGAGATTCTACCTGATGACCAGGGAAGTCAACTTTCACTGCAAGAGCTGTCCAGGCTGGAAGCCTGAGACCAATCCAGGGTCAACTCTTATGGGCAAATAAGGCCTCTGAAACTTAGCTAGGATTTCTCAGTCTCTAAGCCTGCAAGACTGTGAAGCGGCGAGGGCGGGGTGGGGGGGGGCAATTGTTTGGGGACTCGTTACTAATTATAAAATTCCCTTGGAGCACAGCCTGTAACATTCACACCATCGTAGAACTCAATAGAGAACACAATCGATGCTATTCAATAGCCTGACCACTTTCAAGGTTCACAAAAATATAGCTGACCCTAATATAAGAATCATATTCATGGCACAAAAACAGACACATAGACCAATGGAATAGAATAGAAACCCCAGAACTAGACCCACAAACGTATGGCCAACTCATCTTTGACAAAGCAGGAAAGAACATCCAATGGAAAAAAGACAGTCTCTTTAACAAATGGTGCTGGGAGAACTGGACAGCAACATGCAGAAGGTTGAAACTAGACCACTTTCTCACACCATTCACAAAAATAAACTCAAAATGGATAAAGGACCTGAATGTGAGACAGGAAACCATCAAAACCTTAGAGGAGAAAGCAGGAAAAGACCTCTCTGACCT
The DNA here is from genome assembly GCF_024362965.1 of Panthera pardus. Taxonomy (NCBI): domain Eukaryota; kingdom Metazoa; phylum Chordata; class Mammalia; order Carnivora; family Felidae; genus Panthera; species Panthera pardus. The sequence continues at coordinate 3,170 of NW_026526844.1, forward strand.
CAGCCGTAGCAATCTCTTACTCGGCACATCCCCAAAGGCAAGGGAATTAAAAGCAAAAGTGAATTACTGGGACCTTATGAAGATAAAAAGCTTCTGCACAGCAAAGGAAACAACCAACAAAACTAAAAGGCAACCAACGGAATGGGAAAAGATATTTGCAAATGACACATCGGACAAAGGGCTAGTATCCAAAATCTATAAAGAGCTCATCAAACTCCACACCCGAAAAACAAATAACCCAGTGAAGAAATGGGCAGAAAACATGAATAGACACTTCTCTAAAGAAGACATCCGGATGGCCAACAGGCACATGAAAAGATGTTCAACGTCGCTCCTTATCAGGGAAATACAAATCAAAACCACACTCAGATACCACCTCACGCCAGTCAGAGTGGCCAAAATGAAGAAATCAGGAGACTATAGATGCTGGAGAGGATGTGGAGAAACAGGAACCCTCTTGCACTGTTGGTGGGAATGCAAATTGGTGCAGCCGCTCTGGAAAGCAGTGTGGAGGTTCCTCAGAAAATTAAAAATAGACCTACCCTATGACCCAGCAATAGCACTGCTAGGAATTTACCCAAGGGATACAGGAGTACTGATGCATAGGGGCACCTGTACCCCAATGTTTATAGCGGCACTCTCAACAATAGCCAAATTATGGAAAGAGCCTAAATGTCCATCAACTGATGAATGGATAAAGAAATTGTGGTTTATATACACAATGGAATACTACGTGGCAATGAGAAAAAATGAAATATGGCCTTTTGTAGCAACATGGATGGAACTGGAGAGTGTGATGCTAAGTGAAATAAGCCATACAGAGAAAGACAGATACCATATGGTTTCACTCTTATGTGGATCCTGAGAAACATAACAGAAACCCATGGGGGAGGGGAAGGAAAGAAAAAAAAAAAAAAAAAAAAAAAGAGGCTAGAGTGGGAGAGAGCCAAAGCATAAGAGACTGTTAAAAACTGAGAACAAACTGAGGGTTGATGGGGGGTGGGAGGGAGGGCAGGGTGGGAGGGTGGGCAGGGTGGGTGATGGGTATTGAGGAGGGCACCTTTTGGGATGAGCACTGGGTGTTGTATGGAAACCAATTTGACAGTAAATTTCATATATTAAAAAATTAAAAAAAAAAATTAAAAAAAAAAGCAAAGGAAGGAAAGAAAGAAAGGAGGGGGAAGAGAGGGAGGAGGGAAGAAAGAAAGGAAAGGAAAGGAAAGGAAAGGAAAGGAAAGGAAAGGAAAGGAAAGAAGGCATGCCTTCCTTATGGCGCTTACTCACCAACAGCTTCTTAAGTTATCAAAGTACCTAATTAAGCACTGTAAGCTTTATTTAAAAAAACCATGAAAGGAGGAATTGTTTCATAATTTTTTGACCTATCAAAAAGTTGACTGGTTTTAATCTGCTGGATGAATCAAATACTACATAACCCTCTCCAAGCTAAGAGAAAAAATAGTACAGGAAGTCCCTTCCCCATAAATCTGACAAAAGATGTCTCGAGTCTTTCAATCCTATGATACATATATGAACTTGCAAGGACAAACCAAGAGAAATGAACTTGTATTTCTCTTGTCCAATCTATCCGTTCGTCTCTCCATCCATGAATTCAACACATATATACTGCATGCTTACTATGTACTAAGCTCTCCTCCAGGCTGAAAACAGAGACAACAGGGATATAGCAGTGAAAAAACAGGAAAAAATAAATCCTGTTTATTTATTCGGCTCCTCATGGAGCTTACATCCTAGTCAAGGAGTATGTTATCTGTGATAAGTACTAAAGGGGAAAAAAATGTAAAGTAGGGAAAAAAGTGAAGTACGATGTTAAGGAAGAGAAGCAGGGAACAGATAGGGTAGCCAAGAAAGACCTTACTGAGAGGGAGACTTGTGCATACAGATCTGAAGGAATGAAAGTAGGAAGCCAATGAATATCTTAGGGGACAGCACTTCAGCCAGAGAAAAGCAAGTACCTAGGCTCAGAAGTAAGAAGCAGCTTCATTGTTCAAGGAACAGTGGGAAAGCCCATAAAGCTGAAGCAGAAAAAGCAAAGTGAAAGAAGTGGGAATCAGAGGGGTCAAGGAAGGGGGGCAGAAATAGAGGGCCCTTAAATCATTGTAAAAACTTTGGTTTGTGCTCTGAGATGGGAAGCCATGAGAGCGTTTTGAGAAGGGAGATGACATGATGTAAAGTCCTTTCTGAAAGGATCACTCTAGTCGTCACAAAGAGGAAAATCAGCTGGGGCTAGATTCCTAAAAGCCAAGTGGAAAAAAGTACTCCAAAAGAAGAATGAGTAATTGCCTGGGTGGCTCAGTTGGTTAAGGGTCTGACTCTTGATTTCAGCTCAGGTCATGATCTCAAGGTTCATGAGGTCCAGCCCCTCATCAGGCTCTGCACTGACAGTGCAGAGCCTGCTTGGGATTCTCTCTTTCCCTCTCTCTCTGCCCCTACCCTGCCCGCGCTCTCTCTCTCTCTCTCTCAAAATAAATTTCAAAAAAAAGAAGAATGAGTAATCAGCTGTGACAAATGCTGCCAACAGGTGAAGTGAGAGGAGTACTGAATGGCTGATTAGGTTTTCCAACATGGAGGACACCAACGACCCTAAGAGGAGCCATTTGGGTAGTATGGTAAGGAAATAATGTCCTTGGAGTGAGTTCAAGAGAGAACGGAGGAGAGAAAACAGAGACAAACAGAAGAGAGGACTCTTTCAAAGAGTATGCTTTAAAGGGGAAAAGAAATGAGGTAGCAGCTCAGGGGCAAAGGGGTTACGAGGGTTGAAGATGGGGGAAAATAAAGGCATGTTCATATGCTGATTAGAATAATCTAGTAGAGAAGCAAAAATTGATCACACTGGAGGGGAGAACTACTGAAACAATATTCTCAAGTAGGATAAAGGAGATGAGATTTAGGGCACAAGGGCAGGGTCTGTCCTTAGCTGAGAATATACTTACAATGATAGGAGACATGACAGAGTAATTGGGCTTAATTACATGAAGACCAAGTAAGTAGATGTGGTTGTAGAGGCTTGTGAAAATCATCTGATTGCTGTGAGTTTTCTTTTATTATTTAATATCTATATTATATATATAAACTTTTATTTTAAGATGGAAATCATCTGATTGCTGAGTTCTCTTTTATTATTTGATATATAGATAAGCTTTTATTATTTCATATATATATATATATGCTTTTAAGTAGGCTCCACAACCCTGCAATCAAGACTCATATGCTTTACTGACTGAGCCAGCCAGCTGCTCTCGATTGCTTTAGTTTTCTTAGTGAAGCAGGAAGCAGCATAATCAACTGAGAACAAGGATGTGAGAGAAGATGCTAGAGGTTTGAGGACAAAGGTATTGTTATAGAACAGTCATCTAGGAGAATGGGAGAATTAATAGCCCAGGGGTACCTGATAAAGTTGTTGGGCAGCCTCAAGGGTCCCTTGAGGAAAGGACAGTGAATTTAAAGTGAAACCAGGAAGCATGGTTGTGGTTTTTTTCTCTAGCTGTGTTCAATGCAGAGATCTAGATTTAATCTAAGATTATGATTTAGCCAAGAAAGTAAAATGAACTGAAAATGTGATAAGGAAACTGGGGGGAAATGCAAGGGAATGGTTTTAATTATCGACCATGTAACAAACGGAGTAGGTGGGTGGGAAATAAGTATGAGAGACGGTGAGTGACCATCTAAAAAAAAAAAAAAAAGGTAGACTGAAGATCCTGGTGGGGTCCAAGGATTATTAGAGTCAGAGTGAGCCTGAAAGACAGGAATGTGATGGTTGGAGAATGGCACACACAGTATTCCCCCACCTTATGCATGGAGACCTGTTCACAGACCCCCGATGGAAGCCTCAAACTACAGAGTACCAAACCCAGTATATATTCTTTTTACCTAAACACAAATGCCTACAATAAAGTTTAATTTCCAAATAAGGCACAGTAAGAAATTAGCAATAATTAATAAATTAATTGAGAATTAATTTTTCATACTGAGAATACGAAAAAGGGAACAAGTGACTGAGGAAAGGTTAAATAATTGTAGGAAGACAGGAACTGAGAGATCAGAGTACTGGAAGGATCATCTACATGAATGCTAAAGTCACAAGAATCATGACAGGAGTACAGTTAGAGCAGCAGAAAGCCAGGAGCTGAAACTTAACTAAAGCAACAAGGAGTGGCAGTGGGTGGTATAATCTGATAACGCGAGATGCAAAACTGAGCATTTTGAAAATGGAACGAAGAAATGTCTGGAAGCACCTATGAGAATCAAGAAGGGGTCATCTACTCACCCTCTAGTCCCGGTAGTACTAGGAGAGCGAGAGAGAAAACCACCACCACCAGCCATACGTATGTTCTGCCCACCACATTCCCAGATACACAGTCTTTCCTCATTTTCCCTTACATCTTGGTGGTCACTATCTGATTCATCAAAAACTCCCAAAAAGAAGGAAATTCAAAACCGTCTGATACATCACAAGTATTTTTTAAAGTATCATGACTGATTCAGTCCCCATGTAGATCAAGCTATCATATTATTATTAAAGGGTTTTCCATTCCTTGGCAGAGTATAGAATTTTCAAAATTTTATAATTTAATACATACATTAAAATTAGGGGAGGAAGACATACAGATGGCCAACAGACACATGAAAAGATGCTCAACATCACTCATCATCAGGGAAATACAGATCAAAAGCACAATGAGCTATCACATCACACCTGTCAGAATGGCTAAATTCAAAAACACAAGAAACAAATGTTAGTGAGGATATAGAGAAAAAGGAATCATTGTGCACTGTTGGTGGGAATGCAAGTTGGCGCAGCCACGATGGAAAACAGTATGGAGGTTCCTTAAGAAGTTAAAAATAGAATTACTATATGATCCAGTATCAGACGATTGGATATTTACCGAAAGAATACAAAAACAGTAATTCAAAAAGATATATGGGGGTACCTGGGCGGCTCAGTCAGTTAAGCAACCAATTTGGTTCAGGTCATGGTCTCGTGGTTTGTGGGTTCAAGCTCCACATTGATTGGTCTCTGTACTGACAGCTCAGACCCTGGAGCCTGCTTCAGATTCTGTGTCTCCCTTTCTCTCTGCCCCTCCCCTGCTTGTGCTCAGTCTCTGTCTCTGAAAAATAAACATTAAATTTTTTTAAAAACTATATGCACCCCTATGTTTACTGCAGCATTATCTACAATAGCCGAATTTTGGAAGCAGCTCAAGTGTTAGCAGCCCATCTATCCATTGATAGATGAATGGATAAAGAGGTGGTATACATATACACACACACACAAGCACACACACTGGAATATTACTCAGCCATAAAAAAGAATGAATAATCTTGCCATTTGCAACAGCACGGATGGAGCTAGACAGTATAATGCTAAGTGAAATGTGTCAGAAAAGACAAATACCACAAGATTTCACTCATATGTTATGAAACAAAGGGAAAAAAAGGGACAAACCAAGAAACACTCTTAACTATAGAAAATAAACTAATGGTTACAAGAGGGGAGGTGGGTGGAGAATGGGTCAAATAGCTGAAGGGATTAAGAGTACACTTATGATGAGCACTAAGTAATGTATACAATTGCTGAATATTGTACACCTAAAACTAACACTTTATGTTAACTATATTGAAATTTAAATAAACAAACTTTAAAAGCCGTAAATGAAGTCGGGGAGGAGTGCTTATTGTTACATGAAATCATAGAATCCACAACAGAGCTAGGATGATTTCAGAAATCTTTCTGGTCAGGGGTGCCTGAGTGGCTCAGTGGGTTAAGCTTCTGACTTCAGCTCAGCTCATGATCTTACAGGGCGGGGGGTTTCGAGCCCCACATCGGGCTCTGTGCTGACAATTCAGAGTCTGGGGGCTGCTGCAGATTCTGTGTCTTCCTCTCTCTCTGCCCCTGCCGCACTTGTACTCTCTCTCTCAAAAATAAACATTTAAAAAAAAAGAAATCTTTCTGGTCCAATACCTTAGTTATATATAAGGAAGCTGATACACAGAAAGATTGTGATTTGCTCACACAACGTACACAAAATAGTAGCAAAATTCAGGTCCCTGACTCCCAAATCCAGGGATACTTTCACTAAATTTACACTGCTGCTTAGTAAACCCAGAGGCACAGCTAGGCAGAAATATGGAGAATCTAACTTTATTTTGTTTTTAGCGCTCTGATGTTTGCACTGCGCTTTCACAACTGCACTTTCTCACTTGCTGAGTTACCACCACCTCCACATCTGCTTCCCTCCCATCACCCACCACTTCTGCAAAGTACTTTCTACTCTTTCCATTTGGGTTCCCTTCCAAACCGCCCCTCACTTCCTCCCTCACTTCCCTTGCAGCGATGACCGCAAACGTCCATTAACAGCAACTGCAGACACCTCTTCACCGCACCTGTTGCCCTTAACGTTCACACATGACCGGCACCACCCCCAACTACCACCTTTAACAATACTGACTGAACTTCCACTTCATGGAAGAACCTGTGCTGTGGAACATTCCAACAGGCCCTGCTCGTTTAGCCTTCTGGCGAAGAAAGTGAGTAGACCTGTGAACACGTTAAACCACTCACCAGATGAAAACAAGTGCTCTACTAGAGGTCTGAGGGTTTGCTCAAGAAGCAGGGAAGCGTCCCAGCCACCATGACCTCCACCCTTCTAGAACCACCACCATTTCCGAGGCACCACGGGATCCAGCCGCGTCTGCCCCTTTAGTGCCCGGCCCGCCCAGTCACATCGCTGCCCCTTCTGGAACCTTCGTCCATCTCCGTAATTGTTCTACTTTGTCCCTCGCACCGGGTGGCACGCTCCTCGGCAAGTCTTGCCTCTCCACCTGTGTCCCCCCCGGGGGGGGGGGGGTCCCACCGTGAACCCCCTCGGGCTCCCAAGGGTGTCCCCGTCCTCCCGCCTCACGGGCCGAGGCCCTAGCCCAACGGGATCCGAAGGTCCTAGCTGCAGGCCGCTCAGCCCCCCGCGTGGCCCGGCGCTCTCGCTGCGCCGCCTTCCCGGGCTCCCACGCGACGAAGCCCCGCCCCCAGGTCACCTGACCGAGGCCGACGCTCCGCCCACTGAGAGGCCCGCGCTGGAAGAGCGCGGGACCCAGGGCACGGCCACCGCCACCGCCTCCGCCACCGCGCAGGGGCTCCGGGGCAGCCGGGAGCGGCTGAGCTCGCCGCCGCCTCCGCGCCGACTGGACGGCGCTGCGGCCCCGCGGCTCCACCCCACCTCACAAGGGCCTGTGACCTCACCTGGCCCCGCTCGGCGGCCCAGACGCGAGCTCCTCCCCGCGCGCTGTCCTCCCGGCACCTGGATTTCGCCGTCCATCCCGCACTCCCTACCCTTCCTGCAGCTGTCTTCGTTCCCTGGTGCAGTGTCCCGCCCCAGTCTGACATCTTTTCAGGATTATCCTGTATCCATCCTTTGAATACTTCCCGCCCTGCCTTCGAAAACATTCCATCCTTCTTGGTTTCTACCGCTCTGTACCGGACAACAGCGCAGAGCTCTTTGTCCCGACACTTTGCTGAAATCTGTTCCAGGCTGCCCTTCAGAGGACTAACGCTCTCTTTGGCAAGAGATGCTTTGTGTTTCTTCGAAGATCAATTTCTTGTGTGTGTGCGTGCTGCAGATGAAATGTTACTGGTAAAAGACAACAAAGCGATTTTTCACGGCTTGCCCCAAATATTATGTCGCTAAAACGTTGTACGAATCCAAGACCGTGAAATTAATCATTTTTAAGGTTTTTGCTACACTAGAGTCGTAATGTTCTGTCAAGCGGAGAGCGTTTTGCAAATATTTTCCCTCTAAAGCTCATGATTTGAGGTGTAAAGGTAAATTTTCAAAAAGGTAAAATTCACATTGATTGAGCCAACCTGAGCTCTCCGTTGTTAACATTGTGGTGAGCAGCGTGGGCTTTAGAGCTGGATCTATGCAAATTCAATTATTGAGTCAATTATCCTAATTATTTACTGTATGCAGTGGGGCAAACTAAGCTCTCTAAGCCTCAGTTTTCTCATTCGTTCAGAATTGTGATAATTCAAAAATGTTTATGCAGTGCTCAAAAAATGTTAAAACATTTAATTACTTCAGAGATACTTGTGCCCATTTATATCTCAAATCCTGTTGTGTAGGCATTCTTTAGTATTCTTTAGTATTTTTAGTATTCTTTAGTATTTTAACATGTATGTGTTTTATCTCCCTAAACAGTCTGTAAGTAATGAGTGCTGAGACCATGTCTTTTATTTTTGTAAACACCCCACCCTCCATTCCCTACTTCCCCACCTACCCACACACACTGTTTACAGTCCACCTCTATTAATGAGCTGAGCCCATTTTCCATCTATTCATAAGACATCAACTTCTAACGTGTAAGGATTATAATGGTTTCAGTCTGTCTGATCACCAGATTGTGGACGCTTCACAATCTTGAGCACTTGTAGTTTGTTAGTACTGAGTCTATTGATGAGTTAGTTACTGTATTAGTCAGTTTCAGAGACGCTCACCAAATAGCACCAAGAGTATAGTAGTTAGGATTAGATTCTTTCACCTAACAGAAAATCCCTAAATAACAGTGGCCTAAGCAAGATAGAATTTTATTTCTCACATTCAAGAGGTTCAGAGATGGTCACTCAAGGGTGAATATTGCTAACCATAGTTGCAAGGACACAGTCTTCTATTTTACTGCTCCACTGGCATTTTTTCCAGTGGTGGCTTAAGGGAGATATCACAGGCAAAAGACTCTCAAAAGATTTTAAGGTTATGCTTCTTGGATCCTCTCATTCAAATAATATGGCTTCTAAGAAGCTTAAGGCTTTTGTCCTTCTGCAGAAGCCCGAGGTAGCAAAAGATTTAGCTCAAAGATATTTATGGGTAGGGCTTTTATTTTATGGGACTGAAACCCAATTAAGATTTGCAGGAGATTCATAATTTTTTTAAAAGAGTATTGTAATTGTCAGAAACACTGCCAGCTTGGGCTGAAGGAGTCAGAGCATGAAAAGGAAAGAGGTCTTTGGACCCTCAAGCTCTATAAGCAGGAAGCAGGCTGAGAAAACTATTTCCATGTAAATATATGCTACCTTTAATGGAATAAAGATGGCTTAAAGGGTAAAACCAAAAGCCTAGAAGATAGAATGAAAATCCATGGAGAATTATTCCCAGGCCTTTCATATGGAACTGCCAGCCTATACCCAAGTGACTTTCAGAACTGCTATGGACTGGGGGCTTCTGCAAACCTGTTTTCTGCCCCTTGAAACTGGAATGTCTATAACAGTTACCCTATCTGTCCTGCCATTTTAATTGGTTGTTGCAGGAAGAGAGCAGTATAGCTTTTTCCTTTAGTTCACAGGACTTCAGATTAAGAGGCACTATACTCAAGTAGCCAAATGTAAGGAACTATATCCAAGAAGACTCCTCTGCCCCAGGACCTATTTAGAGGACAAGACTCTGGACTTTGAGTGAATGCTATAATGAGATAAGACCCGGGGTCCTTGGGAAGGGGGAGCACTTGTTGCAAGTGAGGGAACTAGGAATAAGTAGTGACCAGAGGGTGGACTGTGGCAGTTTTGAACTATGTCCACAAGTTCTTTGGTGTATTAGTTTCTTGTTACTGTAACAACTTACCACAAACTTCAACAACAATGTATTACATTTCTGGAGGTCAGAAGTCCAAAATTAGCCTTACAAAGGCTGCATTTCTGGAGGCTCTAAAGGAAAATCTACTCCTTCCCTTTTCCCGCTTCTAGAGGCTTCTGCATCCCTTGACTCGTGGCAACCTCACACTGACCTGTTTCCATCATTACATTTCCTATTCTCACTCTGACCCCCTTATGATTGTATTAAGGCTATCCACATAATCCATGAAATTTCCCTGTTTCTGCCCTTAATTACATCAGCAAAATTCTTCATTCCATGCCAGGTAACATATCCGCTGGTTCTGGGGATTAGAACATGGGTGCCTTTGGGAGAGGGGGATGGGCAGGGGCAACAATTTTATCTACCAGGGCGCTCATACCTTCAAGAAGTGGCATCTAGGTTCATGAGTTCTAGCCCCGCGTCAGGCTCTGTGCTGACAGCTCAGAGCCTGGAGCCTGCTTCAGATTCTGTGTCTCCCTCTCTCTCTTTCTGCCCCTTCCCCACTCATACTCTGTCTCTGTCTCTCTCTCTCTCAAAGCGTAAACATTTAAAACAATTTAAAAAAAAAAAGTGGCATCTGGTCCACGCTTCTTGCATGTGGACTAGTTGTAGCGGGCTGCTTAACAACGAATAGAGTATGGTGGAAATGCTGACGTGACACGTACAAAACTACGTCACAAGAGATATTGCAGCTTCCTCCTGGCTCTCTCTTGGCTTCCGCACTTTGGGAGAAGCCAGCTAACATGCCGCAAAAACTGCAAGATCGCGTTTGTGGTTTTAAGCTGCTAAATCGTGGGGTAATTTATTATGCAGCAATAGATAACTACCACAATCCCTCAGGTCCCATCCTGTTCCGTGAGGTCTGCTTAAGTTCTAGCTATTGTCTCTACAGTCGGCCTACCTGAAGAAGGAAGGGGAGAGGGGAGGCATGCTCCCTTCTTAAGTGGCACGCGATGGAAGTGGTATGAACCTCTTCCATTCACATCTGTCTACAAGATGGACAGGGCAGCCTAGGAGAAGCTTGGAGACATAGTATCTATTCCAGGCAGCCATGTGTGCAACGGGAAATTAGGAGTTCTGACTATGTGAGAAGAGGAAAACACATATGGGGGCACAATTAGCAACCTCTGTCACAATGGGGGATTATAAGGGTCAGGAGAAGCAAAGTTGAGCATAGATCCATTAACATTTTTCCTAACCAATCTCTTCATTGGCCACCGAATGATATTTACACACCCAGCACTGTGATCTCTCCAAAGAAATCATGCCAATTGTATGAGTCACAGGAAAACCCAACTAATAGAAAAAAAAAAAAAAAACCCACAATGAATTGCGAAATTTTTTTTTTCTTACAAAGCTCTTTTCAGGGACACTGATAAAGAATTTACTGTGGAGATTTTGCCTGAAGGCTGTTAAATCTCCTAAATGTTGCTTTCTAAATGCTTCTATTCTGTGAGCATTCTCCCGTGTATTGTCAGAAAATACACAGCTGATGGAAAATGTCTTCTCTGTGCAAAAGTTTAGAGAGACAGCACTATGGCAGCAATCGCAAGGAACACAATCATGTTAACTGACCTATAATTTTCTTTTCACATGCTAACTATTCTTGGATAGTCTCATTAAGTGGATTTTTAAAAAAATTTTTTAAGTTTATTTTTGTGAAAGAGACAGAGCAAGTGGGGGAGGGGCAGAGAGAGGGAGAGAGAGAGAATCCCAAGCAGGCTCTGCACCATCAGCACAGAGCCCAATGTGGGGCTCAAACTCACAAACTGTGAGATCATGACCTAAGCCAAAACCGAGTCGGACACTTAACCGACTGGGCCATCCAGGCGCCCCTTAAAATTTAACAATATAGATAACCCCAATCATAAGCATTTAAAACTGCCTGTGTGCTTTAGTCAAACTACAAACTATCAGAAATAGATATTTCAAGAAATATGTTACAAAACCAAATAGAAATTATTTTTCAACAAGCATTAAATGGTTTTCTTGCACAGCATATGTTACTGTTTCCTTACATCAGTGTGAAAAATGAAAATTATAGTTGCACTATAATTCCAAGGCAACTTGCTTGTAATTGATCCCAGTGGTCATTACATGGCTGTCACTATAGAGTTCAGACTACACAGGCCAAGAGTTAGGGGATTACAAATATGATTTGATATATAGCTTTTCATTTCATTTTCACATAAAGTCCTCCATTTTACCCAGATATGTAGTCATCAGTTACCATGAAGTAAATAAAACACAGTGTACCTACAAAATTTCACCATAAAAGGTCTCAGTGTGTGTTCACATAATCCTTTTATGACGTCATGCACTGTCATGTTTTTTAAAAATGCACGTTATTTAAGGAATGGAAGACCCAAAGGCAAAGATGATGAGTGTGCCATAAAGTACTTCAACCCCACACTGTCAATGCTCAATACATTTTAAATAGCAAAAAGTGAAGTTGCAAATTCTAGAGTCTTACCCTATAAAGTGATAATGCTAATAATTTCGATATTCATCCCATCTCCTGTGAATTAAAGGTTTTCTTAGATGCCTGCCAAGTATCCTGTTAGTTGGGTTTCTTTCCCTGTGATTTTGATCTAGTACTTCTTTTAGTTTTTCATGGGAATTTGTGGCTGTGAGGGAACCAGAAGCCTCTGATCACTTAATTTGGAAAATGGATCAAAAGTGGATTTTCATTTTGTGTGGGTAGATATTTGGTTCTCTTAATATACCCGCCAAGCTGTATTCATAATCTTTTAGTAACTGAGATGATTTAACTGCAAACTTAGTAAGCCAGAAGGACAGGTAAGTGACTTCTTAAGTCAGTGGTTCTCAAACTTGAGTAAGCAGCAGAATCACAGGGAGGGCTTTGCTGAAACAGAACACCGGGCCCGGCCCCATCTCAGATTTTCTGAGTTAGTAGCCCTGGGGCGTGGCCTGTGCATTTTTATTCCTAACAACTTCCCAGGTGATATGGAGGCTGCTGGTCCTCAAACCACATTTTGAGACCCAATTCCTTAAATAAAAGTTGGGCATTTTTCCCCCTAAAGCTGGGCATTTAAATGATCCTGTCAATAATCTGCCATCAAGCCTTTATTGTACTGATTTATGCCTCCTGCAAACAAAACCTAGGCCATACTGACAGTCTGTTCTATTGAGATTGCACAAGTTCCTAAAAAATCCCCAATTAAAAGACAAAAAACTCCAACTCTTAGAACAGCAATAACCTACTCAGTTTGAAAACATTATGAAAGTCTAAAGAAACGCTCTGGGTTCTGGAGTAAACTTCAGTCCCCGTGGTGGTCATCATTTGGTTACATTTGGAAACAGGCTTGTTCTAAAATAATCATTTTTGAGGCGATGACATTTACTCTTTTCACCCAAAGAAAACAGAAATAACAACACAGGAAGAACTGGGCAGCCTTAGGTCAATTCTTTTTGGAGAGCACATTTAATTTACTGTTGCACAATTCAAACAGAGGGGGTGGTTAGGAAGTCAGGAAGGCACTTAAGTCATTTCAACCAGGAATACCTAACAAAGAGAGGGATCTTGAAATCATGGATGGTCTAGGAATATCTGAGAGAGAAAGAAGGGATTCGTTATGTGACAACTTGTCAGGAGCATCCCAAGCTTCCCATTACTATCCACACACCCTGAGACTGAACATAAATTCTCTCCAGATGAGCTGAGCACAAATAAATAACTTCTTTGGGCTGTGCTGATACCAAAATACTATTTAGATGTTCACCCTACGTGATGCCCAAACTGACTGCCATTTGCTGTCTTGCGAACGCAGCTACAGGTTCTCCCCGCATACAAAGAGTATTGGTCTTTTTTTTTTTTTTAATCTTTATTTATTTTTGAGAGAGCGTGAACAGAGAAGGAACAGAGAGAGAGGGAGACACAGAATCCGAAGCAGGCTCCAGGCTCTGAGCTGTCAGCACAGAGACTGATGTGGGGCTGGAACTCACGAAATGTGAGTTCATGACCTCAGCCAAAGTCAAACACCTAACTGAACCACCCGGCGCCTTTTTAAAGCCTAGGAGTCTCTTTCCAGAAGCTCAAAGAGTCCTACTGATTTTTTCATCCTTTAAATATATGTTCTTCCTCCTTTGATATAGTGTCTTCATATAAACCATCTTATCTAAAGAAAAGGTCCAACTACTGCTTTAATGGACTCTTGTCTCAGTAGCCAAAGGGTATAGTTAGGTTCTAAACTTCTTGGATTCATTATCGACCCTCCCCTCCCCCATTTACCCCTCTACTGTACTACCATCCCTTTCAGTAAAGAGTAATCCATGGGTGAGACAAGGCTCAGTCATTTGCCCTACTCCTAATTCCAAGGCTTATTCTCAGTGTTAACACACGAATACAGAATACACATTTCAGCTACTTCTTAATGGATTCCTCTCCCTTATATGTGGATGCAAACGTGTGCAAAGTGAGCTAAGGAATAATAAACTAAGTGGAGCTTAAGTGCTACATTAGGAAATGTGACTGCTAACAAACATTGGAGAAGGGGCTCTAAGAGAGGACAGAATGAGGCTTTTTCACTGAGAAAGGTGATGTGGAATGACATCTGCTCTTGCAAAAGCTGGTCTCTCAGATCTCCCAACTTAACAAAAAAAGTAGTATCAACATCTCATGGAATCTTGACTGTATGTCTGATGCCACAGTAAATCCCAGCATCTCAGATTATCAATATTGAAAGACACCTTCCAGACTGGCTGGTCCAAACTATCATTTTTCAAACTAGAAAACTGAGCCCCGAAGGGAAGGAAGAGAGGCTTGCCTTAATTAAGGGTAAAACTTCCTCAGCTGCAACAATGAGGCCAGGACTTACATTTTCTGATCATCAGACCACTGTCTATAGCTCTTTCCTTTTTCTTGATGAATGGGGGGTGAGGGTGGTTGTTAATGTTTAGACCAATGTGAACACCAAGGAAGCAACTGCTAGGAGAAAAGAACCACTTGTACCCCTCCTGCTCAGAATGGCCCAGCATGCCCGTGGGGCCATCCCCACAGGCTCCCAGGATGAGAGAGCCCCTACAGATCCAGCAAATGGGCAGCAACTCCCTATGAATGATGCCAAGTGGGAGGGTCTGTATCCATCCCAAGTCTATGTGGGGTTGTTTGTTTGTTTTTAAATATGCTCCTTCCTCCTCAAATAAAACTACAAAATATAATGCAAATGTGTTTCTGTACATGTTCCTTTAGATTAAGCAAGCCTCATCATGGTTTCAGGTGACCCAATGAGAAAAATAAAATAAAATTGCACTTGTGGCCTCTCAGATTAAAGACTGAGTTAAAATGAGGTTGCCCAGCCCGTAGGAGAATAGGCCACACACGCTGATACAACTGGCCCATCATTCTAAATGTGGCACATATGCCCAGCAGACTCAGAGACCCATGGGAATGATTCCTTCACAAGACAGCCAAGAGGTAGATAAGTGCAATCAGCCCCATGGATGGATGTAGCACACAGAAGCACCAGATTGGGTGTAGGGGCGGGGGGGTGCCTTGGACAAGGGGCAGAGGGCCTGAAGGGTGGGGCCAGATCTCTGGCTCTCATCACAGCACTCTCCCTGGGAGGAAAAGCGTCCGGTCATGAAAGAAATTCCCAGTATGTAGCAAATGTCTACAGCAGTGAGAGTGTAGACGTAGCAGGTAAAGAGGTGATGCTGGTCTAAGGGTAACACGCGTCCTCCAATCGAACTTCTAGGGTGGGGTGCCAAGGAGACAAATGTGAAGGGTGATGATTATGAACTGGGGGACTCTGGCACATTCATCCAGGCCATGCATGACCCCTGAGTGGCCTTCCCATCCTCACTCCCAACAGAATTGCTGGCAAGGGCTCCCCTTGTGAGAGAACCATACTGGATTGAGGGGACAGCAAAAGACATAGGCAACTCCGATGGCTGCTCTTGCTTCTGATTTCTCCGTCAGCCTGAGGGAAGGCAAAGGAGATCAAAGTCCAGATGACACGACAAGGCTGCGGAGCCCAGCATTTGCTATCAGAGCTGCTGAGCGTCGGACCCAAGAACCGTCAACTCAAGGCAGAGTCAAGGCCCCTTCCTCTGGAACGAGAGGCTCAGCCCTGCCCTTCTCTTCGGGAGAAATGGCCGGAAAAGGAAAGCTGGCTTCTCAGTGAGGTAATGAACAGTACCTGCTCAGCTACGTGGGTCACCCTAAGGTTAAGCAGGAAGGATCCCTGAAGGAGGCATTCTGCGGACAAAGGCTGAGGAGCTCCACGTGTCTGGACACACCTCAAGTTTTAAATTACACACTCCCCCACATGCAGCACACTCACGCGCACACACGCACAGAGACCCACACCTCCACATACTGACATTCTTGTAACCCACCCCACTCCCAGCCCCCGATCCTGCCCCACGGATTTCGTTCCCTGTAAACATGACAGCAGATGTGTCCACAATTCTGGGACAGCCTGACAGTGAACTGAGGATGACTGCTTGTCATTAAGTGCCCCGGTAGGTGATGTTGGTGAAGGTGGATGTGGCCTCTTTATACAGTGGGTTGTTGGCCTGCGGAGAGAACAGAAATGTGTCTTACAGTGAATTCCTCAATTCTTCCCTGCCCTCAATGATTACATTTCGCCTGAAGAGTTTACCCAAGACACCTTTCTCCGGGCTACACCATCCATGAATCGCTTAATGCTCATTGTAACCCCATATTCGCTCCTGAGATGGGAGTGGGTAGGAAATAAGAGGAGAGAGAAAGTGGAATGCCATTGTGCTGCTGTTTCGAAGGGGTTGAATTCAACCCATTACTTTTTGGTGATCCCCAAACACCTCAGTACCACTTGTAGCCAGTATCTATTTCCTGCTTCTCTCCTGAACTCTCTCTTTTGCCCTTCTCCAATTTTTTTTTTCTTTTGTTGTGACTATGCTGGCGGATGCGGGCAGAGACGAGAAATGTAGCAGGTGGTAGCTGAAACAGAGAGGATAGCTTTCACTCAAAATAATTTTAATTTGTTCTCATCTCATCCTTCCAAGCGCTACCCACTGTCATGTTAGCAGGAAAAAATAAGACCCTCACTGGGTTGCCCAAATTATTTTCTAACAAAAAGTGATAAATCCCATAAGATCTGGCCGTCTTTAGGAGTCCCATTTCAAGAAATACAACACATTCTCATGTGCCGCTGAGATTCCAGATTTCTACACTGTACGAACAGAAACATCTCAAGTTTCTTGGGACCCTTGAGTACCAAGGCCTGAGGTGACCATCAAATGAGAACAAACTTTCAGCCTCCCGCTAGACATTCATGGACTCAAACAGCCATTTTGGAAGGTCCAGAAAAAAAAGTCAGAATGTGGAAGATGAGCCAAAGGAGAACAGAGCAAAATTAAGTATATAGAAAGTTCTCAATAGATGCTTGATTGAATGCAATCAGAATAAATTGCAGAGAGGATATGTTTTAAGAGGCTGGCCCAAAGAGTCATTTCTATCATAACCTGATTCTCTCCCACAATTGGGCAAGCTGTTGAACGTCTCTGTGCTCAGTTTTCTTATCTACAAACTGGCAATAATAACGTTCCCCACCCCCCATCATTTGTCCTGTCTTCCTCAATTAGAGAATATGTTTCCTTTTGATTATGTCAGTGTCCAGAGCAGAGCTGGGCCCTACCTGTACTCAGTCGGTTCTCACCTATGGGACCTATGGTCACTGTGTGGCAGTGAGAGACTCAGGTGGTTTTCAGGAATAATAAAGACAACAGGACCATCTCCCAATTTCCACAACAGAGACTAACTGGGAAATTATGGTGCTGGCTGAACCTGGCTCCCCTAAGTACCTACTATTTCCAGTTGAGGCTCTCAAACCAATGACTTAAGAAAATGCCCAGCCCCGACTCTTACTGTGTCCCATTTTGCTCTGGCTCGCTCTTCCTCAAATTTAGCAAACTCCTTCCGGTCATGGATGGTGATAAGGAGCTTCCAGATGAGCAGAGTAGCAAGGCCGATGAGCAAAATGGCCCCCATCACTGAGAGTAGGACCACCAGGATGTCAGGACCCTTGGGACACTCTGTCAGGAGAGAGCACAGAGCAGGGACGTTGTAAAGGCAACCTGACCAAGTAAGAAATTACTAGAAATCTCTCTGAGGGAAACAGGGCTTACAAAATAAATCAAAATTTTTAAAGGGGGGGGGGGAGCACCAATATTTAAGACAGCAATAATCTGTCCTGAGTAGTTTAAATTAGAGGTCATAAGCAGGTCACCCCCGGTAGAATCTAACCTACTCAAGTGTTTATTAAAAAGTTGATTTTATGTTAACTCTACTGGATTTAAAACAAAAGCTTGATTAAATTTTTATTTTGTTGGCAGCATGGAATAATCAGGAGATTATCCCCCTAAAACTTCAGATTCTTCTTCTTCCCTTTAAAAACATGAATAAATAGAGGCGCCTGGGTGGCTCAGTCGGTTGAGCGTCTGACTTCGGCTCAGGTCATGATCTCACACTTTGTGGGTTTGAGCCCCGCATCAGGCTCTGTGCTGACTGCTTGCTCAGAGCCTGGAGCCTGCTTCAGATTCTGTGTCTCCTTCTCTCTCTGCCCCTCCCCTGCTCACGCTTTGTCTCACTCTGTTTCTCAAAAATAAATAAAAGTAAAAAAAAATTTTTTAAACATAAATAAAAAGGTCTGGAAACACTGCACCCACAGGGCAGCTCTGGTTAGATGTGAGTAGCTGCTGTCCCCTTTAGATGGGACACATTTTCTAGTTTGCCAGACTTGTCACCACCCTCTTTTCTCCACTAAACAGAGGCAACATGTTAACTTGTCATGGAGGCTGTGCTACTGTGGGTTCTGGAGCTAGACCGCCAGGGTTCGAATCCTGGCTGACAACTTACTTTGCTATGTGACCTTTGATAAACTATTTAACCTTTCTGGGTGTCTGTTTCCTATCTCTCCATGTTTAAAATGGAGAAAGTAATAGCACTGAATTCCAAAACTTATGAAGCAGAGTTAAGTTAAATATATACTTTTAAAAATTGTTTTTAACGTTTATTTATTTTTGAGAGAGACAGAGCATGTATGGGGGAGGGGCAGAGAGACAGGGAGACACAGAATCCGAAGCAGGCTCCGGACTCCGAGCTGTCAGCACAGAGCCCAACGCGGGGCTCGATCTCACGAACTGTGAGATCATGACCTGAGCTGAAGTCGAACACCCACTGCGCCACCCAGGCACCCCAACTTATTTATTTTTTTAAGGATTATTTCTTTTTTAGAGAGAGAGAGAGAGAGAGAGTGCGCATGAGTGGGGGAGGAGCAGAGAGAGAGGGAGACACAGAATTTGAAGCAGGATCCAGGCTCTGAGCTGTCAGCACAGAGCCCAATAGGGGCTTGAACCCACGAACTGCAAGGTCGTGAGCTGAGCTGAAGTAGGACGCCTAACCAACTGAGCCACCCAGGCATCGGGCTCCATGCTGATCATGAAGCCTGCTTGGGATTCTCTCTCCCTCTCTCTCTGTCCCTCTCCCCAACTCGTGCATGCTCTCTCTCTCTCTCTCTCTCTCTCTCCCACAAAATAAATATTTAAAAAAAAAGAAACCTGTAAAAATAAACAAATAAGTTAAATATATTTAAAGAACTCAGAACACTGCCTAGCACAGACTCAGTGCTCAATAACTATCAGCTACCATTATTACTCGTGTTCTTGTTACACCTGTTTTCACTAATTTATTTACCTAGCTCCTTAGGCATTTGTATTTGTTTCTCTGGTTTGGATATGTACATCTCTGAGGGCTGGGAACCTAATGTCCTTGTTAGCACAGAGACCAGGAAGCCTGCCAACCCAGACAATATTTTGGGTTCCTTCCCAAAATATTTCGTCATCTTTAATCCTAACCCTATTGAAAGCCGACTTCCTGTTCAACCCTAGTCAACAACCAACACAGACAGAGGTGCATCACCCCTCTGAAGACCAAGCTGACTGTGCTCTGCAGAGCTCTGCTTCCCATAAACCACAGGTGTCTGATGGGTGACCTCACTCCAGTAACTTCTCAGGTGTTATGTAATTAGGTGTTTGAATATACGGGTATTGATGGGTCTGGAGAGGTGGTCATGCCTACTTTCCACACTGTCTCCCACCTTCTTCTCTAAACATACACCCTATGCTCACCACACATGACCCAAAAACAACCACCGATGCAGACCCAAGCTGGCTATTTCCCAAGCTACCAAATCATAACCTGTCTATAATTAAAGGAGCATCTGGAGAGAGGCTGTGAGGTTCCAGTGTCTGAGTTCCCAGGAGTGAAGGGCACCAGCTCTTCCGGGAACAACAATTATGAATTCTTGGGAAGAGAGGGCTGACCCTCAAACCTCAGAGTGAAATCTCTTCAATTCTGCATGTCAGTATGGGCAGGACAAGTAGAATGTCAAGAGGTCTTCAGGCAAAAACATCTATTAAGCATTTGTCCTGAAAGGAGTAGATGGCAGGATTCCCGGAAGAAGATGATGAGATCAGCTAGTCTCTAGAGAGCTCTCTCAGCCACGGTGATGAGGACCCATCGTGGAGACCCAAGGTCAGGAAAGACTGGGCAGGGCTGGCAGGTTTGACAAAAGCACAGGAAATCCAGTTAAACTTGAATTTCAGATAAACAATAATTTTTCAGCCTAAGTAGGTACTAAATGTTGAATGGGACATATTGTATTCGACGAGGCAACTCTATCTGGGAGTGATAAGGACCCAGCTCAGCGGAGCCCACTCCACATAGTAGGCTGAACACCACCCAGTCAAGGCCAAGCCCTTTGGCAGTGCTGTCTCTACTGCCTTGCAGTGGCCCAGCCCTTCAGGGAGACCATCCGCAAAGGCATGAGTTGGGGAAGAGAATGAGAATAATCCCCTCCTATGCTCTGGGACCTCAGATGACACATTCTGCACAAAGCCAGAACCCCTGAAAATAGTTGGGGGCGGTAGGTGAGAAGAGAGGTCAAATTCAGAATTCCAGGGCAACAAGATAGGGAATATGGGTCTGGGGTCCCATCTCCTCATGTGGAGGATGGAATCTACATCAGAAAAGCTACTCCACCCCCCACCCTGGGGGGTTATTTGTACCAGCTCAGGTTATCACCATCTTTCTGCCCCATAATTCCAAGTAGTGGAGTCCATCTAAGAATATCAAGCCAAAAGATTTTGGTGTTACAGCAGAAGCACCTGCAAGGATTGTTATAGCAGAGATGAAGTAACGTTAAACCCCAAAGCAAGAACGTACTGCCCTTCAAAAATGAGAAAGCACAAAGGTGCAAATAGGGCGGGTGTGGAAAAATCCATGAAACGTGTTAACACAGGTGGGCGGGAAAGTGTGAGGGGTCATGGCCAAATAATCCACATGTGCTCCCCCACAGATACATACCCAGACTCTGCCCTCTCCCCTTCCCATGTCAGCTTTCCCTTGAGTCGCTAAATAAAATTAAGGTCATACCCTTTCCTTTACCTTCCTTCTCCCTTCTGAAGGGTGAGAGCCCTGGGAAAGGCAGGTGAACAATATCACGGTAGGGGGCGCCATGCTCTCCGGTACCCATGCAGCCAGCAACACCCTGGCTGACCCGGATGTAGTAGAGCTTCTTTCCACTCTCACCCGCTTCCTTCTCCAAGCAGCCAAAGTTCTCCGAGCAGGTTATCAACATGTATGCAAGCCTGCCTGTCAACTCGAATAATCAGTCCTAGTAACTCATTCAAAACCCGTTTACTAAGTATCTTCTCTGTAGATGACTGAGCCAAGTATGGAGATATAAGGATAGATAAGACAGATGGTTCGTGTGTTCGTGGGGCACGTGATCTACTGAGGGAGATGGGTGATTAAAGAAGCAAGTTAATGGTGGAATGAAGGCCCATCTAAGGGAAACACAGCTGCTCTGGGACTCAAACAGGAGCACCCAACCGAATCAGAAGAAAGGATGATGGAGGAGGTCTGAGAAGGCTCACTAGGGGAAGTGATGTGTCCAAAGCAGAGGCACTCAAATATTGGGGCGTCTCACAACTGCCAGGAGCACTATTCAAGAACACAGAGGCTGGGGACACCTGGGTGGCTCAGTCGGTTAAGTGTCTGACTTTGGCTCAGGTCATGATCTCACAGTTCATGGGTTCGAGCCCTGCGTTGGGCTCAGAGCCTGGAGCCTGCTTCGGATTCTGTGTCTCCCTCTCCCTCTGCCCCTCCCATCTTTCTCTCGACTCGTGCTCCATCTTTCTCTCAAAAAATGAATAAACATTTAAAAATGTAATAAAAAATCAAATAAAAAGAACATAGAGGCTCATGGAAGCAGCATGGGGCTCAGGACTCTCGATTTTTTAGCAAGGGGAACATAGAAAAGTTTGAGACCCACTTTCCTAAAGCAGGGGCCAGCAAGCTATTGTCTGGGAGCCAAATGTGGCTTGCCACCTGTCTTTCTAAATATACTTAGGCTTGTGCATTAAATATAGACTATGGCTGCCTTCCTGTTACAATGGCAGAGTAGTCATGGCAGAGACCACAAGGCCCACAAAGCCTAAAATATTTATTTTGAGAGAGAGAAAGCACGAGTGGGTGAGGGGCAGAGAGAGAGAGAGAGAGAGAGAGAGAGAGAGAGAGAGAGAATCCCAAGCAGGCTCCACACTGTCAGTGCGGAGCACAATGTGGGGCTCAAACCGATGAACCATGAGATCATGACCTGAGCTGAAATCAGGAGTCACACACCTAACCAACTGAGCCGCCCAGGTGCCGCCAAAGCCTAAAATATTTAACCCCTGGCCCTGAACAGAAAGTGTTTGCTGGACCCTGGTCTGAAGGAGGATTTGAAGAAATTTCTACAGCTGTAGGAATCAACTGACGAGCAACCAACTGACTTAGTCTCTGCCTTCAGACATTGTTCCTTCACTCATAGAAGCTCCTGTCTACCCCCCGCCTTGGCACAGCCCTTGTCCCTCAGCAGTATCACTATCAATTTACATGTCCCTCTCCCCCTGGCCTGTGAGTGCCACATCTGCTTGATTTATTGTTATATTCCCAGCACCTAGTCTACTGGCTGATATACAATAAGTACTCGAAAATATTTTCTAGTGATTCATCGCTTCGTCTGTTGTGTAAGAGAAAGGAAGGAGACGGGGGTGGTAAGGGGAAGAGAGCTAATCTACTACACTGGATGGCGACAAACCTGTGGTTGGTCTGTGTATGACGGATGAGCTCCTCCTGCTTCCAGAAGGCTGTGAGAGCAAGCACTATCTTTTCAGTGCTCAGAACACCTTGGCTTGGTGCCTCAAAGCCAGTACTGTGTCTCATGGTGACCCTGGTAAGGTCAACACCTCAAAGCATCAGGCCTTCCTCTGAAGCAGCGAACAGGTTGCCCTTGGCAACCACCTGACCTTAAGTGGAGCGGATGCTGAAGAGTCCCAGACTTTAAATTCCTCACTTCTTAATACTGTCACCTCAAAAAAATGCCAGGATGTATTTTGTCCCTTCGTGGGATCCATATCTACCTTCTTCCTTTCCTTACTCACCTTCTTTTTCTGCCTCCTCAATTAGCAAGTCACTTTCTCACAAAGATTGGTATTTAAATATCTCCCACCCCCAGATGACAGGCCCTAACTTACCACTTGTAAGGTAGTCTTAACTTGGCTGTTCTGTGTAAGAGGCGTAATGGGTGGAAATTGCTGCCTAACGTGGCTCTCCCTCTCCCTATAGGTGCAGTGTCAGGGGCCCTGGCGGTTCACGTACCTGGCTCCTCTACCACATAGAGAATGGACTTTCCACTGGAGTCTTCATAGTACTGGAATCTGACAACACAGTCATCTTCATTCTTGTACGTGCAGTTCACTGCATCCTTGCCAGTATCCTCTGAGGAAGGGGAAAATATGGGACAGTGAAAAACAAGGCAATTCCTGGAAGACGGGGCCATCCCCAAACCCCAGTCATGGGACTTCTGAGAAAGTATGCAACAGGAAACCCTATGCCTGACATTAGGCAAGATGCCTAGACTTGAGATGGCTGTTGTGCCTGGCAATTGCCTCTAGATGACCCTCGCTGCTGAATTTTGTCCCTCCCAGACCCTTTTTGGTTCGTATTCCTTCCCTTGGAAGGGACATGACAGAACACATGACACAGTGTGATTCAAAGCCTGGCTCTACCACCTGTCAGCTGCGTAATATTGGGGAAGTTACTTGACCTCATTGGCTCTTTCTTCATCTATGAAAGGAAAAGGATAACCCACCTCACAACACTGGTAGAGAACTAAATGATGTCAAGTGAACAGTACCTAATAGAGAAGGGTGTTCCCTTCCCTCTCTTTCCTTTCCCTCCTGGCTCAACTATTCTCAATAGTTTGTTGGCAAAGCCCTTACATTTCTTCCGTTTCTGCGTCTGATCCAGTGTTCCTCTCCAGAGCCAGCCTCTCTTCTCTGACTCCCATCACTTTTTTGTAGGCTTCACCCCTTCTAATTCTGAAGCCTCTTATTCTGACAGGGAAACTATAGGTGCCCCTCTATCATTTGCACCACGTCCTATAGTGATGCAACCAGACAGGTAAAACTGACACACGATGATGTTAAGCAAATGCACCAAGATCACAACACAAGTACGTGATGGAACAGAACTAAAACAGGAGTCTCAGAGCACACCAGACTTGAACTCAATGATTGTTTCTCGGCCTTTTGGCTAAGATCAAGTGTAGTATCAGACTTGAACTCAATGAGCCGCCCGAAAACTAGTGGTATAAGAGTACAGTGGAAAGAGTAAGGATTTCCAGATTCATTCTAAGCTTAACTTGTTCGGGCAAGTTATGTAGCTTTCCTGAGATTCAGTTTCCTCATCTGCAAAATGAAGATAACAACAGTACCACAGTTCTACTCTACTAGGTGGCTGAGAAAAAGACAAGATCATGTGTATGAAAAGATACTTGCCTAACTTTTATAAGTTACACAATTCCATACAAACAAGCATTTATCTTTATGATTATCATGGCACGGGGGTGGGGGTAAGAGAAATACTTTCAACTAACCTGAGATTCCCCTCTGGTCTAGGTAATAAAAACATCTCACATCTCTCTCAGCAGTCTTGCCCGCCTGAGCTAATCACAGCATACCGATTCTCCTCAGGAGGAAAAGCCGTCTCTTCAAACTCAATCCCCAAATCATGCCCCTCTTCTGATATTAGCCAAAGGATCCAGAGAGCTGACCCTTTTCTGTAACACCCCAAGCCAGAAGCCGACTGACTGGCTGTGTCTCACTGTGGCTCTCACTGAAAACATGTTTCCTGCCTTCGTGAGAGACAGCTATCTCAGGAGAGATTGCCATCTCCCTAGACCAACCAATGCCTAGCTGACCCAGATAACATCAGATGTGCTGACAGCAACAAAGATTATCCCCTTTTTGGTCAAGGTGAAATTCAAACTACAATGACTGCAGGCAAGAGTTTTGCCCACCACTGTATTTTTATCTGTCTTATTCTAGGAAGGGCTCCAGAGAGCCAAAAAAGGCTACAGCATTATGATTTTAGCTAAAATCCATAAGGGTGAAGGTTTCCCTCCAAACCAGCAGAGCAGTATGCCTGGGCATTGCTGAACACTCTCAGTTAAGTAAACTCAGTAAATGGTTACTAGCCTCCTAAACTGACATCACCTAGCCTAGGTTTCTTCATCCGTAAAATGGGATGCATTGTCTTCCTCTCCCTGGGGAGGTCAAGTTAGGGTTGATTTCTACATACTTTAAAAGTTATCTGTAGGGTCTTGCTGAGTCTGTGGGTGCCGGGAAGCAGCAGAATGGGGAGGGACTGTGGAACAAATTAGCAGAGGGCACAAGAGGACTCAGGGAAGCTGGCCTTTATTAAGTGCCTAGTGTGCATCAGGTCTGTACAACATGCCTTTGAGGCAGGGATTACTCTTCCATTTTACTGATGAGACATAGACACGTTTTGGGATCAACTGAAAACTTCAGCAGCCGCATATGTGCACAATTCTAAGACATGCTGAACTTACTGAGCTCCTTCACAGGCTCAATCTCATCACGACAGTAACGGCTGCAGGTATTTTCTTTATGTAGGTCTCCTCGGTCAAACTTCTTACACTCCACACACTTCCTAAAAGAGAGACGACACAGAGATTAAGACAAGGGAGGAGAGGGACGCCTGGGTGGCTCAGTCAGTTAAGCATCCAACTTCGGCTCAGGTCATGATCTCGCCGTCTTCGAGTTCGAGCCCTGTGAGTTTGAGCCCTGCGTCAGGCTCTGCGCTGACAGCTCAGAGTCTGGAGTCTGTTTGAGATTCTATGTGTCCCTCTCTCTGCCCCTCCCCAATTGCACTCTGTCTCTCTCTCTCTCTCTCTCAAAAATAAACAAACAAAAAAGACGAGAGAGGAGCAAACCTACGTGTGTGTCAGTCCAGCTCTGACATCCACACACCAGAAAGCTGCCCCACCTTGGAAAACAAACACCGAAACAAAAACCCCTGTAAGACAATTCTGGGGGACCCAGAGGGTCGGGTCTGGAGTTCAGGGGTGGGAGTTCCTCCTCACCCAGAGGCAGGGCCTGGCAGGCAGAAGGCCCCAGTCCCCTCATTAAACTTCTTCATGTCCCATCCGAGAGTGTGACAGGAGGTAAGGCGTGTGCCACTTCGAGGAGCCTTAAAGGCAGAACCGGTCATGTAATCTGGGGACCCAGCACAAAAGAAGATGTCAGGCCCCTTGTTCAAAAATCCCTAAGCATTACAAGACAGTGCCAGCAGAGCGGTAAACCAAGCATGGGGCCCTTCTAAGCACAGGGCTCTGTACAAATGCACAGGTTGCATGCCTATGAGCCCAGCCCTGCTGAAAGTGGCAAGAGAAATGGCAGGAGCTTCCCCTGACCCCAGATGAGTGGAGTTTGTACTAGCGAACATCTCCTGTTTCACAGAATCCTTCATAACTCCAGCCCAACTCTCCCACACGATCGGAACATGAGAACGTTCCCCAGAAGTTCCCTGGTTTAGCCTTCCTCCCAACTCAGGGATTCAGGATGCCATCCCAGGAGAGGGGTTTCTCCAACTGGAGTCCAGCGGGTGCTACTTTGGCCCCTGCATGGTTGGCTCTCCCTCCCTCTTTGCCCAAACTTTTCCGTGGGAAGAGGAAAGCTAGCCTCTTAGCTGCAGCGGACGCCTCCTCCTGAAGCTTTGGTGAGTAAGAACCTGGAGGGTTGGGGATTCTAGCCTGGGGGACCCCCTCCCTCCTTCTAGCACCCGACTGGCTCCAACTCACTTCTCTGCCCACTCACTTCTTAAAGGTGCAGGCGTCAGGGCAGGTGGGGCACTTCTCACAGGTGTCCCCGTAGGAGCCGGGCTGGATGCACTTGCAGCTGCCGCACTTACACTCGCCCCGGCCGCTGCACAGCAGCCCGTTGCTGGACATGCAGGTGTCGGTGCGCGTGGTGCAGTTGCAGTAGAAGCCGGTCCAGTCGGAGTCACACAGACAGTCCCCACAGCTGCACTGGCCGTGACCTGAAAGCACACAGCCCGAGGGGGCGGGCAGCAGGTGAGGGGCCCCGACCCGTGGCTCAGCCTGCTCTCCAGCTTTACCCTCATCCACCCTCCTCCCACGGCCACTCATTAACACCCCACGGAAGCGTCACCACCTTCTATCCTTCTAGCCTCATGCTGCTAGCTCTGCCTTGACGCCCTTTCGTCCTGTGATCGCTACCAAACTCCCACTTACCTTTCGAAGCTCAACTCAAAAGTTCCTTCCCCTCCATAACTTTTTCTGACCTCCCCGGAGCAAATTGTCTACTACGTGTTCTCCCAGCACTTACATATGCCTCTATTTTAACCCTCGTGACCAGCCCATTTGCTTGCCTATCTGTTTCTCTTTCTAGATTTTGAGCTCCACAGTGAGAGAGGACATATGAATTTGTCCGTCGGCAGGGATTAGCGTAACGTCTGAAATACAGTAGGCATGCAATTAATGTTTCTTTATCCATTTATGCAACAAATATTTATTGAGCTCACACTGGGCACTGGAGATTCGGCAGTGAATGAGACAGGAAAGGTCCCTATTACCGTGGAGCTTATGTCCTAGTTAAGTTCCTGGGTAGGGTGCCTGGTGGCTCAGTTGGTTAAGCATCTGACTCTTGATTTCAGCTCAGGTCATGATCTCACGGTTTGGTTAGTGAGGTCAAGCCCTGCATCAGGCTCTGGGCTGACAGCCTGGAGCCTGCTTGGGATTCTCTCTCTCCCTCTCTCTCTCTCACACACAAAATAAGTAAATAAACATTAAAAAAGAAAAAAAAATCCTGGGAACCACACACACATTCACCAGCATGTGCCCTGTGTTGTATCATCACAGCACTGCAGAGAGCCATCAGCCCTAGTAGAAAAGACCTACTCACTTTACTGCATGAATGTAGGAATGGGAAAGAGAGATTGGGGTAGGGGGTAGATTGGTTAAATGCAGGTGTTAACTCTCAGTGCTACATCCCCCTAATCACTTAACAAGGCTTGAAAACTTGGCTCTCCCAAACTCAGAAGAAAGGGTGACTCATTCTCAAGGATTCCGAATCAGGAAGAAGTGGATGAATAATAAAAATCTGACTGTTAATCAGAGGAAAGGCAGGGAGCCAAGGGGAAGTAACCTCAACGGGTCTCAAAATCATGTTACTGTGTGAGCGGATGGGCCCCAAGATGGTGGAGGAGAGCGAGGTGCATAGGCTCAAACAGACACTAGCTGGCATCTTCTGCTCCCCAGGGACCCCAGTGGGTCTGACTAGAGGCCCTTGGTCAATGAGTCTCTCTGCCAGTGATCCTAGCACCATCCTCTATTCAAGACTCAGACACACCTTTGCTGCCTTGGAAAGAGATGTCTGCTTCTTTCTGGATGGCAAACATAAGGTCAGCTGCCCCAGCTCCAAATATCTGGAGAGTAGAGCCCGCTCCACCCGGAGGCAAAGGGAATGGTCTTGTGTAACCTTTGTCCACCAGTCATTGGCCCAGGTCTGAGGGCAAGACAGCTCCTGTCAGCTGAAGATAATTCCAAGGAAGGGGCAGCTGTGAGCCATTATCAGCAGCCCTAACAGCAGCTGGAGGGGCCCCACAGTGTCTACTACAAGCAGCTTTCAGTGATGGCTCCCGAACAGGGAAAGGCAGACGCCACAGAGGTCTGGCAGCACCCGGAGGCCTCCGCCTCCTCAGAAACCCTTGTCCCATAGTGTTTCCTTTGTGAGGCCAAACAAAGTAACCTTTGAGAAGATGGTCTGCCAGGCCAGCCACGGAGCGAGGCTGGAAGTAGAGTGGCGGGCCGGAGCCGGCAGGCCGAGCCCGAGCCCTGGCAGGGTCAGCCCTCAGAAGGAAGCTACAGTGCGGTAATGTCACAGGACTGGCATCCCTCCAGCAAAAGGGTGGCTGAGCCTGGGTTCACAGCAAAGTCAGAGGAGGAGGGTGAGAAATGAAGAGAGAGTGTAAGAAAGAGGAGGGAAATAGAAAAGAAGGCAGCAGGGGAGGGGTGGAGATGAGGGAGGGGGAGGGGTAAGGGAGGAGCAAGTATTTTAGGTCAGAGGGAATGACCTCTCCCTATAGAGCGTGACTCCCAGGCCGATGTCAGCCCCACTCCTCCCTGCCTTATGAGCCGACCCTTTGTCTGACATCCTACTTCCTCCATGAAGCCACCCAGGCCTCCTCTGTTCACACTGGGTCTCTCTCCAGGAGACTCCTATAACATTCCCCAGGGACAACTCACTTCTTTTCTTTAATTTTTTAAAAATGTTTTATTTATTTTTGAGAGACAGAGTGAGAGTGGGTGGAGGGGCAGAGAGAGGGGAAGACACAGAATCGGAAGCAGGCTCCAGGCTCTGAGCTGTCAACACAGAGCCCAACGCGGGGCTAAACTCACAAACCACGAGATCATGACCTGAGCCGAAGTTGGACGCTTAACCAACTGAGCCACCGAGGCGCCCCAAGGACGCCTCACTTCTAAGATCTGGCACGTTCTGCCTCATGTTGTGAATTATCCTCAGGTAAGTTAATTAAGGGCAAAACTGTCTTATTCATGCCTCCCTATCCCACAACACTACAGCACAGAACCTGGCTCAGGGGTGTCTGATCAATCTATGCTCATGGATGTCCCTCGGGGAGAAGGATGAGTCCCTCGGGGAGTCCCTCGGGGAGAAGGATGCACTCCCTGATGTTTCCGAAGGAAGTGCTGATAACAGATGACCACAAAAGACCATGCCTCCAGCGGGGAGGGGGAAGGCCAGAGGCTGGGGAAATGGCTAAGTCATAGCATGCCCCCCTCGTGAGCCACTGCTTGCAGCAAAGAACAGACCAGGCCAGCAGCCCAGGGAAGAGACAATGGTGAACTGGTCTACAAACTGAGTGGTCAGGAATCACGCATGCCCCCTGTTCACCCGTGTGGACTGAGCGCCTGGCACAGAACAGGTGCTCAATAAGTGTGTGTCCCTGAGCATCCGTCACTGGGGAGTGTGACGGCAGCACCACAGGATCCAGACCTGCAGCCAGTAGGCACACAACACCCGGGCTGGCAGTGGGGGAGGGAGGCCTCTGAGCTGCTGCCTGGGGTTCCCTCCTGAATTGGGTGGAGCGCATTGCTGACGAGCTGTGCTTGCACCAGTGAGAGGCAGGAAGCAGGCTGCTGAACCCGATGGCTTTGTTTCGCAGCATCGGTGGGGCCAGCAGCTGAAGGAAACACACTCTGCCCGCGGTCCCTCCCACCCTGCCTCATACCAGACCAGGAACCAGGAGGCTTGGAGGAGAAGTGGCCCTCCCTCTGTCCCTGGTGCCCCCAAGGGGCTATCTGTAGGCCTCACGTAGGACAACCCTCTTCCCCTCAGCCCCACCCTACTCCCCGTGGTCTCCCACATCAAACTTACCATTCCTTTTGGTACTCTGAATATGATGTAAGTACTATTCACTAGTAAAATGAGCTGAAATGCCTCCCTCACCCTCTAATTCAAACTGCTGTTGGGGGGTCCGTGCCTGATCTCTTTCTCCCCTAATCTCCCTGCTACCATTTTTTTCCAATCTCTGTCAAATTTTGCTGACATGAATAAAGGAAACAATGTTGTAGATAATAAAAAGAAGTCTTTTTTATGTGACTTGGGCATGTTTTAGAATGACATAGATTTATGGGGCACCTGGGTGGCTCAGTCAGTTAAGCCTCCGACTTCAGCTCAGGTCATGATCTTAAGGTTTGTGAGTTCGAGCCCCATGTCGGGCTCTGTGCTGACAGCTTAGAACCTGGAGCCCACTTCGGATTCTGTGTCTCCCTCTCTCTCTCTCTCTCTGCCCCTCCCTCACTCATGCTCTGTCTCTGTCTCTCTCTCTCTCTCTCTCTCAAGAATAAATAAACATTAAAAAAAAATTTTTAAGTTTTTTTAGAATCAAATTGTTTTTTTAACATTTCTTATTGAGAGACAGAGACAGAGCATGGGCACAGGAGGAGCAAAGAGAGAGGGAGACACAGAATCTGAAGCAGGCTCCAGGCTCTGAGCAGTCAGCACAGAGCCTGACGCAGGGCTGAAACTCACAAACTGCAAGATCATGACCCGAGCTGAAGTAGGATGCTTAACCAACTGAGCCACCAGGTGCCCCCTTTTTAATTTTTTTTTAAAAGAATGACATAGATTTACCTTTCTAATCAAGTTTTCATATACATATATATATATACATATATATATACATATATATATATATATATATATAAATTTTAAAGTTTATTTATTTGAGAGAGAGAGCGAGCTCAAGCAGGAGAGGGGCAGAGAGAGAGGGAGAGAGAATCCTAAGCAAGCTCCACAGTGTCAGGGAGGAGCCCATCGTGGGGCTTAAACTCACAAACCCTGAGATTGTGACCTGAGCCGAAATCAAGAGTCAGTTAACCATCTGAACCACACTGGCAGCCCTTTCTAATCAAGCTTTCTTAAAGGCAGATGTTAAAGTGAACATCTGGTTGGATTAGTTCGGCTCCTTTAAGCCCCATTGCAAAGGAAGCCAATCTCCGCCATAGATTTGATCACCAAAGAAGCCAATTATAATCTGTGTTAATTAACCACACGATACACCCATAAACCAATCCTAAACAACTTGCAAATGTCTTTGATCTCTCTGTCACAAGGTCTCTGAGGAATCAAGCCTCAGAGACCATAATCCAGCGAAAACCTATCCCCAGTGCCCCAGGAACTACTCAGGCTGCCTAGTTGCCTCTGCAAGTATTGTCAGCACATACAGACGACATTCACATTAGTTCCACTTGGTCTAGCTGGGGAAGTAGCCTAGGAGCAGTCTTTAGGGCAAGGAAAGACCAGGTTGAGATTTTCCGTGGGCCTCAAGACTTTACTGAATTTTGTAATGAGAAGGACAAAAAGTATCCTGCAGGTAGAAGGAGCCAAAATCGTAACCCCCAGTTTGCAGGCTGGGCCTCTCAATGGCAATCCTTTCCCATGTCTGTGCTGTCCAGCATGCCACGAGCCACGTGGAGCTCCTGAGCAACAGAGGAAATGAATTTTTCATTTTTCATTTATTTTTTAAATTTTTTTAAGTTCATTTGAGAGAGAGGAAAAAAAAAAAAACCTCCAATGGGGGAGGGGCAGAGAGAGAGAGAGAATCCCAAGCGGGCTCTATGCAGTCAACACCCTGGCAGTGCAGTCAGAGCTTTAACCTACTGAGCCACCCAAGCGCCCCTCATTTTTCATTTAACTTAAATTTATTTAAATTTTATTTAAGTTATAATTCAATGTGACTAATTTACAAATAAATAGCCACACGGGGCTACTATATCTGACAGCACAGATCTAGAATCCAAAACGTTATAGTGCCAATAGCGATAACAAAATAGTGCCAGCATGTAAAAAGAGCTTATGATTTTCCACTCATTGTTCCGAGTGTATTGGCTGTTAAACGTGCTCCATTGCCTTGCTTTTTTACTATTTTCCAAGTCTTGTCATGAAAAGACAAATTCATGTAAAATAATTACTACCAACTTTACTACGCATTCTGATACCATGCAGTTTCCGAATCTGTAACTACTAAAAATCTAATTACCAGCAGCCAGAGATTTTTTTTTTTAACCTAAAAAGGGAGTTGTTCCGCATCCTTGAAATGATCAAGAGCCAGTGATTTAAAGTATTAGCAGGATGGCAGGTGGAAGAAAAGAAAATAACGGTCTTCACCTTCAGGCTCCCCCACTCGTTCCCATGCTCCAGGAGAGCAGAGGCTCCCTTCCGCTGTGTACCCCAGGAGCAAGGACGCGGGGAGCAGAGCGGAATTACAGAGAACCTCCTTCCTGTCTTCTGCCGTTGGAGTGGAAGGACCATCCACTCGGCTCTGCCTGCTGGGCCTTCCTGTGCCCACCTAAGCCCCGGCCTAAGTTTCCAGAGGCTGTGGATGTGCGAGCGAGCGTGCGCGGGTACAGGGGCGGGAGGGTGTGCAGTTTCACTCACCTGAGCACATCTCCCCCTTATAGCGGACGCAGGAGAAGTCATCACACTCGCAGTACTTGCCCGTGATCTTGCCAAAGTCACTGCTGTGGCAGACGCACTGGCCACACAGGCACTCGCCCCGCTGGCTGCAGGCGGGCTGGCCCTCCCGGGGGCTGCACTCTTCCTGCTGCGAGGGGCGGTAGTCCTCTTCGGAGCACTCGCACTGGGACCCCAGCCACCCGGGCCCGCAGCGGCACACCCCACACTCAAAGGTCCCGTTGCCATTGTTGCAGCGGCGGCTGTAAGGCTCAGCATGGGCCTGGCACGCACAGTCACAGTCGAAGGTGACCTGAACGGTGAGGCTGTCTTTGAAGCCTACAGGCTTGATGGTGAAGGACTTCTCCCTCTCCTGCGGGCAGCCTCGCACCTTGGCCTCAATGCTGAAGCTCACCTGGGTGGAAAGGAAGACCGCATTCAAACACAGGCGCACCCTGTTATCACTCCAGCCCTGGAGGGAAAGAAGCCCCGCCCTGCCCCGCCCTGCCCCGCCCTGCCCTGCCCGGGAATATCCAAACTGGGTGTCTCATCCCCCAGCAACCTGGAGTTCCTCAGCCTCCAAATGACCAAGGTCTGCAAAGCAAAAAGAAAAGCCTGGGCACAGTTGTCCAGTTGTATCTGGTTGGGTGCACAGACATAATTTACAGTCAGGAGAGAGGTTGGTTTTGGTTTTTTTTATATATATATCTATTTTTTGGGAGACTGCAAGTGGGGGAAGGGCAGAGAGAAGGACAGAGGATCTGAAGCAGGCTCTGCGCTGACAGACTGACAGCAGTGAGCCTGAGGTGGGGCTCGAACTCACGAACTACAAGATTATGACCTGAGCTGAAGTTGGATGCTCAACCAACTGAGCCACCCAGGTGCCCCTGGATATGTGTGTGTGTGTGTGTGTGTGTGTGTGTGTGTGTGTGTGTGTGTGTGTGTGTGTTTTAATTCCACCTGTGAAATAAGCCAGCTCAAGCAGAACAGAACCTGTGATCTTATAAAAATTCTTCTCTGGCCAATGAAGCCAGCTGGACTGATTATACACGAGGTCAGTCAGCCAGACACACAAAGCACTATATGGCACCACACGATGCCACACAGTGACCAAAGGCTCAGGATCTACTGTTTAATTTCCATATAGTACATCATCACTTGTGCAGTCAAACACCTTTCCGGCCAATATTTCTTAGACAGGATATGTGCACATGTTCTAGAATATAGATAGGTGTACGGACAGATGGATGGACCTAGATACAGAAATGATAGAGATACAGATGATACCGGTGATAGAGATATAGCTATCCCCCTTTCTGCTTCCCTCCCTCTTCACCAACCCCTCCCCCCATCGGCAGAAGCAGAAGAGAACCAGTAAGGAAAGAAAGCCATAGAGGCCACAGAGGGACCTGAGAGGCAAAATGAACATTTGCGTTCTGGAAGTCTATGACAGTGGGTATTTGGTATTTTTGCCTGTTCCATTTGCTGTTGAATCTCCAGCAGCGAATGATGCCTGGCACAAAGTTGGCGCTCAGCAACTATCGGTAGATGTGACTGCCATTTCACGTTGTAGAGGAAAGACAGGTATTACCTTAGGGGAGGCTGGAGACTGGGCCAAAGGTAAGAAATATTTTCATTTGCAATCAGCTGTGCATAAACAAACAGAGGTAAGCTAAACGCAAGTTTTTTAAAAATCTCCACGTAGCGGAGAAGTTTAGACAACAGGAGTCAGAGGAAAAGGTTGGCAGCTCCGTTATATCCAACTTGTAATGACCTTCGGGAAGAAGGTGCAGGGGAGGAATGGAAGGGTGCCCACAGACGCTCAGGGGCAAAGGCCAGGGTCAGAGCTGAAGCTTCAGCCCCTGCCCAGCCCAGCCCACCTCACCGTGTCTCCAATCTTGAGTCCGACACAAGACTTGAGCCCAGGGATGACCTCGTTGTTGAGACAGGTGGCGTTGAAGGATAGAGACAGCTCCTCGGGGAGGTCCCGCACTTCCAGCTCTACTTTAGAGCGGATTTTCTGAGCAGAAAGGGGGCAAAAGAAGGTTAAGGAGATGAGCCGAGAGGAAGTAGACAGGAACCAATTCCACCCCAAGTAAAATACCAGGTGGCCATGGACTCACCGCGGCAGTGCTGGGTGCTGGGGTTTGCTTAGAAGCTGCCAGAGGAGAGCATCCTTAGGAGCCTATTTCTTACAATATTTCCTGCCCAAGGTCTGCTCCTCTCTCTCTCTCTGTGCCCCCTGGTGTCTAGTTGAATCTGGGTAAAATCTAAACCAGCCACACCCTCCTGCAAGCCTCAGAGACATGCAAAAAGGGAGGGCTAGCACTGGTCACCTTGGATAGTAGCTTTTTTTACCTAATTTTTAACCAACCTCATCTTCCCCTTGGCTCAGCTCCCTCTTCTCTCTATTGTTGGAGCCCTATCCCTCACCCTGTCCTTCCTCATCACCACCCCCAACCTCTCTTTCCTTTCCACCTTCTCTAAGCTCTTCCACCCACTGCTCCTGACACTCCCTGGCAATTCTTTCTGAGCCATTTCCCTCTCAGAAGGCTGCATTCCTCCCAGTGCTGGCCATCAGCCAGCCTCTAGAAGAATAAGAGGAAGGCAGTGAAGGCTGCATCGTGGACTCACATCCAGGACTCCAAAATCTGCGTTCCCTCCTGGGGAATGCCGAGTGAGGTGGATTCTTAGCAGACCCAACCCCAGTGCGAGACACTTACCCCATAAGCATCAACAATGAGCTGAAGGACGTTGCTGGAATTGGCAGACAGAACCCCCACTGTCGTCCCTGGGATGAGCTCGCTATAGTTCTAGAAGGTAAGACAGAGAGATGTGCAAGGCTGACTAAATGAAGAGGGTGATCTCAAAAGCCCTCCCCAAATCAGAATGAGGGTCTTGAAACGAAGATTGAGGGAAGGATGGGATATTTTACTTGTCACTTCCAGGAACAAACCTAGCAGTTTTGCAGCCCTGAGAAAAATTATAAAGAACTTCTCACACCCCTCTCCCCCAATAAATTACTCCCCTCCAGCACCACAAACACCAACACACCCATCCCGTGAGGTTCAAGGTTGGAGGAGAGAGACCATAAAAAGGAACCATTTGCCCCTGGGAATAGGCTGGAGGAGGGGCTTTCCTGGTTGGGAAGCATGGCCCGTGCTAGTGTGCCTGGGTTCCCAGAGACGGCTCCACCCAATACAGACCCCACTCCCGAAATCCCTGAAGGCACAGTCACCTGGTAGAGACTGACTACATTTTCCGTTACAGCAAAGATCAAATTGATGTTTTTCTGGGATAGCTTCTCGGTCATCAGCCCCAGAGAGGGATAATCCTGTAAAATGGGAGGATGTGGAAGTCAGTTAAGAATTCACCTGAATTCTACACCTTAGAACTTGGCTGATTTGGGCTGTGGCCCAGACGGTGGTGGTGCTGAAACCTTTTCACGCCATGATCAGTGTGAGGCAATGGACTAAGTGGCAACACAAACCCAGTTGTGAACTCCAGGGACAGATGAAGAGGCAAAGGCTGGTCAAAGCCAAGCATCTCAGGGCACCTGGCTGGCTCAGTTGGTTGAGTGTCTGACTCTTGATTTTGGCTTAGGTCATGATCTCACAGTTCATGAGACTGATCCCCGCATCAGGCTCTGCACTGACAGCGTGGAGCCTACTTGGGATTCTCGCTCCCTCCCTCCCTCTCTGCCCCTCCCTGCACACTGCGTGTGCTCTCTCTTTCTCTCAAAATAAATAAATAAACATTAAAGAGAACCCAGGCAGCTCAGTTGGTTGACGGGGTCATGATCTCACGGTTTGTGAGTTGAAGGCCCTCATCAGGCTTGCTGCTGTCTGCACAGAGCCCACTTCTGATCCTCTGTCTCCGTCTTTCTGCCCCTACCCCACCCATGCATGCGCACGTGCGCGCTCTCTCTCCCTCTCTCTCTCAAAAATAAATAAAACGTTTAAAATAAATAAGCATAGGGGTGCCTGGGTGGCTCAGTCGCTTGAGCATCCGACTTCGGCTCAGGTCATGATCTCACGGTCCGTGAGTTCGAGCCCCGCATCGGGCTCTGTGCTGACAGCTCAGAGCCTGGAGCCTGCTTCCGATTCTGTCTCTCTCTCTCTCTCTGCTCCTCCCCCGCTCACACTGTCTCTCTCTCCTTCAAAAATAAATAAACATTAAAAAAAAAAAATTTTTTTTTTCAACGTTTTTTATTTATTTTTGGAACAGAGAGAGAGAGACAGAGCATGAACGGGGGAGGGGCAGAGAGAGAGGGAGACACAGAATCGGAAACAGGCTCCAGGCTCCGAGCCATCAGCCCAGAGCCTGACGCGGGGCTCGAACTCACGGACCGCGAGATCGTGACCTGGCTGAAGTCGGACGCTTAACCGACTGCGCCACCCAGGCGCCCCTAAAAAAAATTTTTTTAAATAAAATAAATAAGCATAGAAAGAAAGAAAGGAAGAAAGGAAACCAAGCATCTTTCTTCCTACTGGACTTTGATGCATTCACACCAGTTAGTTGTCAGGCCTCGTTTTTTCCCCCCACTAATTCGCTTAACAAACATTTATTGAGTGATACACATATTACAGTCTCTGCTGCCAAGGAGCTCAGAGTCTAGTGCCGAAGCCAGGTACATACGACACAAAGCGAAGTGCAGAGAGGGGCATCGCAAGGGAATGTTGGGGCTCCGAGGAGAGAGGGGCGGGTGACGAGCGGGAAGGAAGGAGGGAGCTGCAAGGCAGAACTCCGAGTCTCCCTACTCTCCATCCAGCATGTGTCAAGCCCCATTTTGAAGCTTCTTCTTGTTTTGCAACTACTGACAAACGCCTCAGCCTGGCGTGTGTAATCCTCCCCAACGTGGTCTCAGCCTTCTGGTCCACACGGCATACACCTCTCTCCCTCTTCCGCTGACCACTGAGCTGCCCCCCCCCTCCCCGCCATGGACTGGCCTTCTTTCTGGGAACCCTCCTCCTTCCTTAGGACCCAGCTCAGGTCCCACCTTCTCTGGGAGTCCTTCCTTGACTATCCCAGTTCATGATGAGCTTTCCCCCTTTGAATACCTAAAGCCCTTATTGAGCGTGCTACCCCACTGCACACTAATCAATCATGCATCTTGTATTCTTGGTAGCACGTCTCCTCAACTAAACCAAAAAGGGTAGGACCTTACGTAGTCCCTTTATCCCCCTCAGCCCCTGGTAAGGTGCCTTGGGTACATTAGGTGTCAATGATTACTGACTCACCCAGTGCCCGGTCCTGCCCACTTGGACATGGCTGACACCAAAGAACCCAAGCCACAATGGGGATGCTGGTGAACTGCGAACATGTCCCTGGGATCCTAGACCTTGCAGAGAACTCATGAGATCATCCAGCTTGGGGGCGGGGGCGGGGGGGGGGGGCGAGGAACTCCCGCCTTTACACAGGTGTACCGTTAAGCCACCTAGACAAGGAGGGGCTATACTGTCTTTAAGAGACGTAGAGTTCACACCTCCCCCCAGATGCCCAGGTATCAGTATTCTGAGGGTCTTACATTTCTTCCTGGCTTACAGCCACTTAACTCCTCTCCTGTTACTTGACCTACTAAGGCCATAGAAAACAACTTAGAAGAAGTCGTCTTCTGTATCAGCTACATCATCCTTTCACCTTCTTCCTTTTTGTCCCTTTAACCTTTCCTCACAGGAACAGATCGCCATTCTTCAGATGATCTTTGTCTCTTTTTCCTCTGTCTTCTTCCAATAATCACAAGTGAGCGCGGTATTCCAAGAAGAGGCTAATCTGTGCACAGTAGACAGGAAGGCCCGCTTCCCAGCTGGACCTGCAAAAGTCCTTTGGGTCCATTCTGGATGCCATGCTGCTGCTGCTGCTGTTGCTTCTGCTGCTGGAGGCAGGGGAGGTGGTGGCGACAATGCCACAGCCAGGACCACTTATAATGGCTGTGCAGGCCGTACCGGGGGTGAGGGTGTCCAGTTGGTATGGGGGGCAGCGGGAGGACAGGCTGAAACAAGCCTTGCACCCTGCCCAGGGGAAGTGCCGCCATTTCCACATTCACACAAAGACTCTGCCTGGGTTAGGGCAGCCTTGGCCAGAGTGAATTGGGACCATAGGTGGTACCAAGAATCTCACCATGGTAGTGGAGGCAGAGTAATGGTTGTCACTGCCAACGTGGCACTGCCCATCATTGGGCTGGACAATGCCTGCCAGCCTTCCATCCAGCGCAATATGGGTCTTGGCATCAGTGGTAAACACCAGCAAGTGGGAGGCATCATTCCTCCAGCCAATCTTCTCCTGTTAAAAAAAAAAAAAAGCAAAAGAGAGAAAGCAACTTAAGCCACATCATTGGTAGAAAACAAAGATCCAAGGACTTCCACGCGTGAAGGGCTGAACAAGTCGTCTCGAAGAGGGGCCTCAGTCCCAGTCCTCAGAACACAAGCCAGAGCTTTTCCAAGTTGAAGGTTTCTGTCTCTTAGGAAAAGAGTCTCAGCTGATTAGTTCAGGCAGCTGAAAGACACCTACTTCAACTCCAAATATAACTTTTCCAGTGATAATCACATGGCCCATCTAGAAAGCCACCGGCAAGTACGAGCCCGGGCTGGGCTAGAGAAATCCCAACTGAACACCTGCCCGCTTTGCTAAGGTTCATCCAGCCTTGACTCTGACACCCTTCTAGAAAAGGTGGGAAGATGCTCTTCCCAGAAAACATCTGGGATCACTGAGGTTCAGAAAAACGTCTGCTCTGGCCAGGGAACGATACAAACAAAGGCTGCATAACAGGAGAAATGTGCGGCTCATACTATACAAAACTCTTTGTTCCTCTCTCTTATTTCGCACAGAAACCCCCACAGTTGGACCACCTTCTTCCCCATTTTAATCTACGCCAACCACACCCGCCACTCCCTGCCGTCCAAACTCACATCACAGACTGTAGCCTGCATGATGGCATCAAAGCCACCCTCTGGGGCATCTCGGTTCCGCGACACACTCTGCTTCTTCACTTCCTCATTGAAGCGGGTCACCTGGTCAGTTAGTGTCAGCACATGTTTGTAGCCAAACATAGGCAAGCAGGTGTTCTTCATACTGGTGGAGGGAGGGAGATAATTGAAGCAGAAACCCTAACTGGAAAAGGCTGCATGAGGAGTAAGAGGGAGAAAGGGGGAGACAAGCATGGGTAGCACAAGGCCCAGGCCGATTCCATACAACCGCCACTACCCAGACTGTTCAGACTCCAAACCCCTCTAATGACCCAAGTCATCATGGTGGCTCTGCCTCCAGCTGGCCTCCAAGATAAGATAGTGAGCTATGGAACCAGTCTGCCTGGGTTCAAGTCCCAGCTCCTCCACTTACTAGCCATGAGACTGTCATATGATAGGTCAAAATGAGAGGGTCAAAATGATAGGTCATATCTCCTAAGAGTTATTGTGAGGCTTCCATGAGTTGACTCATGGAAAGCGCTTATATCAGAGTGAGGCTCCAGTTGTTACCATCACCTTGGACTTAACACCTCTCCAAGGTAACACTGACACAACAATAAAGCAAAAGCTCATCAACAACTTCATATCCGTGAACCACCAACAAATTGATAGATCTGCAGCAGACTAAACCAACCAACAGTTTAACTGATGGCTGACATCTTTACTGGGGAACTTAACAACCCAGACAGAAAGTCAAAAGGGTACCTCGTATAACTCTGAAAACGAAAAGGTAAATTCATCCATTGTCTGGCTCAGTAACCATCCTTTGAAATGATTACACTCCATGGATGTTCAGGGTCTTTACCAATTAAATAAGCCATTCAGTTATAAGCCAAAGTGTCAACAGAAACACACATATCAATTTTCAGACTATTAGAGAGGTCAGTAAATATCATTTCCACTCTTTTTATATTCCTCCAGGACTTAATCCCCCTTGCATATTAACTCTGTAGTACTCATAACCTTGATGATGAGGAGACAATGGAATCAATCCTTCCGAAATTATAATTCCTCTATTTATTCATCCATAAATGTCTCTCTACTTTTTTATCTCCTTTCCCTCTCGTTTTCTCTTGTCTCCTACTTCTTTGTAACAAGACCAAGAAGCTGATGAGTTTTCTTTCTGGAAATTCTCCACCCTTTCTTTTTTTTTTTTGAATTTTTTTTAATGTTTTATTTTTGAGAGAGAGAGAGAGAGAGACAGAGTGCGAGCCGGGGAGGGGCAGAGAGAGAGGGAGACACAGAATCCGTAGCAGGCTCCAGGCCCTGAGCTATCAGCACAGAGCCCGACACAGGACTCAGACCCACAAACTGTGAGATCATGACCTGAGCCAAAGTCGGACACTCAACCGACTGAGCCACCCAGGCGCCCCAATTCTCCACCCTTTCTAAATGCCCATCTGTCTAATCCTCTTCCCAAGAGTCACAAAGATTTTGGCAGTTACTACACTCCAAACAGCCTTGGATTCTACTGCCACAATGCTCCGGATCAACAGGCCAGCTCACTTGCCAGACAGGAAGACCAAGGTAGAAAACAGACAGGATTTGGCCAGACGGCAGCCAACGAATCTACCC
Organism: Panthera pardus; assembly: GCF_024362965.1. NCBI lineage: Eukaryota > Metazoa > Chordata > Mammalia > Carnivora > Felidae > Panthera > Panthera pardus. The sequence goes on from NW_026526844.1 coordinate 44,754, forward strand.
CAGAGCTAGAAACAGGCAACAGGACTTGCACCTGCCTGAGACAATGGCAAGTGATGCTGCCCTGGCTTCTCGGAGAGGGACTTACTCATAGCAGGGGTTTTTGAGGGCCTCTGGTGGGGAGATATACATGTACGGTGACACAGGCTTGTCCACAAAAGCCCCAAAGCCAATCCGCAAGTTACTGGTGAGCTTGCGCATCTGGGAGGCCAGCTTGGTGCCCAGGTTCTGGATGCTCCACAGATCATCCTTCATGGAGTAAGACAGGTCCATCAAGTAGTAGATGTCCACAGGGTAATCCTCCACCTGCCGGACTTGGACGGAGAAAATCTTCGAATCATCTGGAAGGCAAGAGGATGTTTGTTTTTCTCCTTTTCCCGCTCTAAGACTTAATAAGTGGATTTGGACACAGTTGGGATTGAGTAACTTCTTGATCAAACCAGACTGGAAAGCCCTGGTCCTTTCTCTTCTCCCCCTAATTCTATTCCTCTTACAATTCTTGATCCTCTTATTTTATTAATTAATTTATTTATTTATTTATTTATTTATTTATTTATTTATTTATTTAGAGAATGAGCAGGGGAGGGGCAGAGGGAGAGAGAAAGAGAGAGAGAGTGAGCGAGAGAGAGAGAGACCCAAGCAGCCTCCATGTTTCACGCTGAGCCAAACACGGGGCTTGATCCCACAACCGTGAGATCATGAGCTGTGCCAAAATCAAGAGTGGGATCCTTAACCAACTGAGCCACCCAGGCACCCCAATCCTCTTATTTTAACCTCTTTTTTTTTTTTTCCACCTAAAATTCTCCACCCTTTCTAAATGCCCATCTGTCTAACCCTCTAGGTCCCAAGGGTCACAGAGGTTTTGGCAGTCACAACACTTTCAACTCTGTAAAAGGCACGAACTATGTCCCACCCTCCTCTGAACCCCCTAGCACCTAACACATGCCTTGCATGAAGAGGGTATTTGGTAAAATTCTTCTTGATGTAATTGGAGAGTCTAAATCAATGCTTCAAAAAGCCTGTCTCAGCCTAATCCTTGTCCCCCGAAAGTCTCCTGCCCCTATTTTATCTGCTGCCATGCCTTTGCCCTAATCTTACCTGGAAAGGGGGCTTACAATTACAGATTACTTTCTCATTTTGTATCTCATCGGAGCCTCAACACAAAGCTATAAGTTAGGTAAAACAAGCATTGGGAAAAGAAGAAATAAACATTTTTTCCAGTTCCTACTATCTTAGAAGAGTTAAGTAACTTGCGCAAGGTCAGATAGCTAATATATGGGGCAGTCAAGATTCAAACTCAGATCTTTCTGATTTGAAGTCCCAATACCTTTCATTTTCTTCTGTTCTCCTGCCCATACCACCCCCAACATCCTTCTCTTCCCACCCCATTTCCATTGTGAGCTACATCCCCAAGGTTCAGGCCTCCACCTTGTACCCTGTGCCCATCTGTCCGGGATCTCTCCCCAGAAAGAGCCCCATCCCTACCTGGCCGGAGCCGGAGCGCAATCCTCTGGGGGCTGACTTGAGTAATCTGGGAGCTGTCTCCAGAGCCCTTGTCGCTGAGGGGCCTGGCCTCTAAGATGCGGGCCTCACTGACGGGGAACTCGATGGACTCCAACGCACAGTCATCCTTCAGCAGATTCTCTTTCAGGTTACAGCGGGGCGAGCCCAGAGGGAGGGCCTGTAAGACAAGAGCCCAAGGTGAGGCCCTGTGGTCAGAGCCATGTGGCTCTCTGCGTCCTCCAGGCTTTGCCAACTCCCAACAGCCTAGAGTTTACCCAGCACTCCGGAGCTAAACCAGCATAAATGAACTCGGGTGGTCCCTCCTAAGAGAGCCCATTGTACAGAAGGGGAAAATTGAGGTACCGGAAATGCTGGGTGAGCGCCTGTTGGTGGATTGATAGCTAGGAAGAGGGCCAGTAGAGTAGGATGCCTGCTAGACCAGCAGTTTTCAAACAGAAATGCAACCCGCACGTGAGTCCCAGAAATCAATGTAGAGGATCTCAACCATCAATGTATTAAATAAAGTACAGAGCACAGGAGTAGACTGGCAGAGACTCTTCAGCACTGCCTCTTACTAGCTGGCTCCGAGGGCGAGTCACGGAAGCTCTCCATGCCTCGATTCCTCAGCTGTCATGTGAAGATAATAATAGCGCCCCACACAGGGATGTTATGCAGGACTAAATAAGACAATGCACATGAAACACAGAGTATAGTGCCTGCCTGAGGATAAGTGCTCAATAAAAGGTAGCTATTGTTATGAGATGCTCTATAAATAGTTCCTGGATAAGTCGGTTATAAATAAACTCCACAAGCTGGGGCGAATCCCATGATGCCAGGCACTGACCAGAGCCTCCCCTATCACTTTAAGCTTCCTCCCTTACCCTGGACACAGGGCATTGAGCGCCCTTCCAAAAACCCTGGCGTATATCCCACAGCCCTTGGAAGCTCTGTGTGTGTCTACACTGGAGTACTGAGTGGGGGGCATGCTGCACTGGAAAGAAATCAGGAAACAGGCTCAATGCTAGGTCTACCACTAATGAGCACGTGACCCCAGATAAGTCATTTCACGCCTTTGAGCCTCAGTTTCCTCACCTGTGGGACGAGGGGGTCAGGTGACATGGTGTTTTCAGTTCCTTCCTGCTCTGACGTCCAGCACATTTAGCCAGCACTAAATGTGGGCACAGATCCAGGAGGGCTCCTTGCCAGGTTGGGAGAACTGGCCGGAAAGCCGGAAAGCCCTTCCCTGGACCTATTTCACAATATTTAGGCCTTCAGGCCCTCGATCCTCACCCCCATCCCTACCCACTCCCTCTCACAACCATTTCCAGAAGTCAGCTGAACAGCCCGCACCAATATCCCAGAAAAACTGGTGTTAACATTTACTGAGAACTCACCGCATATCCCGCACAGCGACACGCACTTTATGTGGACACAGCTCTGGTTACAGTTCCCTCGTGCTGGAACTGTTGTTATTTTCTAAGTGAAAAACCTGAGGCCCGGAGGCTTCACAAATGAGGAACCCGATCTTGCAGGAAAGACATCTAAGGCTTGGAGAAGTTAAGTAACTTGCCCAAAGTTACAGAGCTAAGAATGGCAGAAGAGAGGTCTAACTAGATTATCTGACTGTAATTATCCTCTTAAAGTGATAGTTTGTATTAAATTCTGTATAGAGTGAGGAACAAGGCAGAGAAACAGGAGTGTGGAAGCGACGGTCCTGGGAAGAGTCACACATGAGAAGGCCCGGGTAGGGAACAGAATGCAGGATGGGGATGTGGCTGGTGTGGGAAGGATAGATAATGTTCTGCCTCCTTAGCCCCTGCAGGTGACTAGTAGCCATATTGCCAAGGGAGGGATGTGGCCACAAGGAACCATCCATACTCAAAAAATCAGGACTCTGTAGCCTAAAACTCCTCCTGATGCTTGAAGTCTCTCTCCCTCTCATGCCCAGCCCTTGCCTGATAGACTGAAAGTCTTCCCCATGTGGAGGGAAACATGAAACCAATAATGCTATAGACTGAATGCCTGTATCCCCCCCAGAACTCACATGTTAAACCCTAACCCCCAAGGTATTAGGAGGTTGGGCCTTGAGAGGTGATTAGGTCTTGAGGTGGAGCCCTCATGATGGGAGTAGTACCCTTAGAAAAAAGGCCCCAGGGGGCACCTGGGTGGCTCTGTCAGTTAAGCATCTGACTTCGGCTCAGGTCATGGTCTCGCGGTTCGTGAGTTCGAGCCCCGTGTCGGGCTCTGTGCTGACAGCTCAGAGCCTAGAGCCTGCTTCGGATTCTGTGTCTCCCTCTCTCTGTGCCCCACACACACTCTCTCTCTCTCTCAAAAATAAATAAAACATTAAAAAAAATTTTTTTTAAGAAAAAAGGTCCCAGAGAGCTCCCTGGCCCCTTCTGCCATGTCATAGCAAAAAGACAGCCACTATGACACAAAATTTGCTGGTACCTTGATCTTGGACTTCTCAGCCTCCAGAATTATGGGAAATAAATGTTCTCAAGCCATCCAGCCTGTGGTATTTTAAGTTTATTTATTTATTTCGAGAGAGAAAGAAAGAGTTAGCATGGGGTGGGGGGCAGAGGAGCAGAGAAAGAGAGAGAGAGCCCTGATGCAGGGCTCGATCTCACAAACCGTGAGATCATGACCTGAGCCAAAACCAAGGGACGCTTAACCGACTGAGCCACCCAGGCCCCCTATGGTATTTTTGTTATAGCTGCCTGAATAGACTAAGAGAAACGGAATGAGGACCATCCTGGCCCAGGCAAAAAGTGGAAAAAGCTTCTGGAAGTTGGCAGCTTCCTTCTTTCCCTCTCAGCTTCATGAGTATGAGGTGATTAAATGACATCAGCAGTGGGAAACAGTGCAAAGGACTTAACCTTCTTGGCCCAAAAGATTCCAACGGGGACATCACAGATCCTCCAAATCTCTGGGATAGATGAAAATGTCCTCTCCGCTCCCAGCCCTGGCCAAGGACAGATGGCGGAGTGAACTTAGGGGCACTTGGAGTTTTTGTGCCCAATCTTCTCTGGCTGCCCCTGCACATCTCTCCCAACCCCTCTCCCCCAGGAAACATCTTCCTGCTCACAGTGCTCCCTACCTTATCTCTGAGCCCAGCTACCCACAAAGCCCCAGGGAGAAAACCTTCCAAAAAAGGCAATGACTGGAGAGACCAAGATGCACGGAGGAGCTGACCCTTTCCAGTACTAAGACATTTGCCAAAGGAGAGAGCAAAGGGGAGACCAGGGAACTGAAGGAGAGCAGCAAGGCCTTCGTGGGTCTTTAAGCTACACCCTTGAAGGCGGGGTTTCTTGAGTGCCCATTTCCCAATATGACAGTGCTTATTATGAGAAGGTTTGAAGTACTAAGCCCTGCTGATAGTCCTTATGGTTTGTTATGAATTTCCTTAGAAATAGAAACACTGACAAACAAAAACTGTCTCCCTCCCTCCTTCTGCGGTCACTGACATCAGAGGTCAGGAATATAACAGGCGGGCCCTTCAGCCACGCTCTCCCAGAGAGCCTCCTGTCCTGGGAGGATACCAAGGTGGTGACCTCAACACACTTGGGCAACATTCCCTTTCTTAATAACCCAGATTAGGAAGGTAGAAGGAACGTCTCTAGGTTACTCAGAGAAAAAAACTGAAAGGAGGGAGGATGAAGGTTAAAGTTCCAGTTCCTGGTGATACCGGATGTGACACAAAAAGGACAGAAATAACCAAGACCCAGGGGAAGATCCTGAGCACAG
>NW_026526845.1:0-6986 GCF_024362965.1 Panthera pardus
AAACCCTGCCTGTGGTTTTGACTGGCAAATATTTATTCCCCTTTCCATTTTTGTTGTTGTTGTTTTGTTTCTGGATTGTTGTTTCGTTTGTTTTTTTTTTAAAGTAGACTCCATGCCCAACGTGGGGCTTGAACGTGAGGCCCTGAGATTGCGAGTGGCATGCTCTACACACCGAGCCCACCAGGCGTCAAAAATATTGTACAGACATGAGGGGTGCCTGGGTGGCTCAGTCGGTTAACCATCCGACTTCTGCTCTGGTCATGAACCCATGATCTCAAGGTCCCTGAGTTGGAACCCCGCCTGAGGCTCTGCGCTGACATCTCGGAGCCTGGAACCTGCTTCAGATTCTGTGTCTCCCCGGGGCGCCTGGGTGGCTCAGTCGGTTAAGCCTCCGACTTCGGCTCAGGTCATGATCTCACACCTTGTGAGTTCGAGCCCCGCATCAGGCTCTGTGCTGACAGCTCGGAGCTCGGAGCTCAGAGCCTGGAGCCTGCTTCGGTTTCTGTCTCTCTCTCTCTCTCTCTCTCTCTCTCTCTCTCTCTCAGCCCTTCCCTCACTCACTCTCTCTCTCTCTCAAAAAATAAATAAACATTAAAAAATTAAAAAAAAAAAAAAGGATTCTGCGTCTCCCCCTCTCTCTGCCCCTCCCCCACTCACTCTCTGCCTCTCTCAAAAATAAATAAACATTAAAACATTTTTTAAAACTGTACAGACACGAACGTTACATATTCACATTGACCAATGTTTTGTAAAAGTTGGACTACCGGAGTCTGAGTCCTAGGCGGCATTGGGTCCTCTGGAAAGAAGCTGCTGGGACTGAGTGAGGCGTGCAGGAGGTTGATTGGGGGTGCGGGGGGTGGAGGGTTAATAAGATAGAGGGAGGAGGCAGGTGTGGGCAAGGAGGGCCTCAGAGCTCTGAGCAACCGGACAAAGGCTTGGCCAGTCAAAGGGAGGCCTCTGGAAACAAAGATAGCCGGCTAGAGGAGCCCCACATGTGAAAACCCAGGAGAAATGGCCAGCAGAAATGGTCGGGCCCCAGTACCACCATGGAGCCCCGTACCACCCCCACCCCCCACCCCCCCACTGAGAGCCCCGAGAGAAGCAGTGCCCGCCCCGAGAGAAGCAGTGCCGGCCCCGTGTGCGACCTCCCTGGCCACCACTGTAGCCCCCGCTGTTCACGTGCCGTCGTGCCAGGTCCGGGGTGGCCAAGAAAGGGCCGGCGGGGCCATTTCCTCTGTTGGCTGTCCAGTGGCTCTTATTCCTGCTCGGGCTCGACCCTGATACCCTACGTTCATCTTAGGACTGATGGACAGTCCGGGGCCCTGGTCTCTGACGGTCCCATGGTAAGCATCCGTCTCTACAAGGGCCCAGCAGCATGCCAGGAGCTGCTTTTCAGAAGGCGGAGAGGTCTCTGGCGTCCGGGGCCTGGAGGAGGCCTGGCTCCAGAACCCGAAGGGAGGGCTCCCCTCCCCCCCCCCCCCCCCGCCCCCACCATGTGACCCTTCGGCGCCGTGGTGGTTTTGCCATAAACTCCACACAGCATCTCTTCCTTCACAGACCCGCCCGCGGCCGCCAACACGGTGGGGTCCGCCGGATCCTGTGGCCCCAACAGCAGGGCTGCCCCTCTGCACCTCGCAGGCCTTCAGAGCCCTTCTCTCTCTGCTCCGCACCCACCTCCCAAGGTGAGGGTCTTCCACGTCCCGCGGTGCGTGAGCCCAAAGCAGGGCGTCTACGTGTGGAATGGGTTGCTTCCAGAACCCACAGAGGCCCACCGGGCCCTGGGTTTCCTTCTCTTTCAGTAGTCCGCGGCGGCGGCGGGTGTACAAAGAGGAAGCAGTTTTTCGGGACTTTGGAGGGGATGTCCCACAACGGGAGTCCTTAAACGCTGTGCTGCCCTGTTTCTTTCACTGTAGGGTTTCCCTCCCTCTCTGACTGCGGGGCACCGGAGTGCCTGTATGTCTTGATGGCCTCTGGTGCGCCAGCCCCCCAGCTCATCCTGTCCCGTCGGTGTGATGCCACAGAGGGGATAGATTCGATACTGGGGTCTCTGGGATGAGCGGGTGGCCCAGGCCCCTTGGCCCCTTAGAGACTCGGGGGCACAGAAGGGGTGACGTTGCCCCAGGGTGGGGGGCAGATGTCAGCCTATAACTAACTAACTGTGCTTTTCTCCCCACCCCCCACCCCCGCAACCCGCCGGCAGACTGTCTATCCTTTGCCCATTTTCTGTTGCCTGTTCAACCGTAGGGTATCCATTCCCAGGAACTCAGAAACGGACGCCTTGCATCAGTTAGCCCAGGGTGTGCTTTGCTGGCAACGGGGTGTGCCCAACCCATGAGAAGAAATCCTCTGCGGGGGTTTTAGAAATTTCAGTTCCGGAGACGATCCCGGATCCCACCATGATTGGTTGCTCCGCTTTCTCTGTCGGGGACCGTAAGGTTTCTCGGGGTAGGAAGGCCCGTCTGCCTCTTTCATACCTTAGGCATCTGTCTCTCGGTCTTAGCACATAGCAGTCATTCAAGACATGTTTCCTGAACGCATAAACCCCAATTTGTAACACTCACTCGTTGGTTCCCCCTGCCTTCTATCAGCACCCCAGGAGCCTAACTCAATACTCCAACCATCCAGTCCCAAACGTGCTCAAACTTGCTAGCACTTGGGGAGAAGGAAAAGAAATGAGTGGGAAAGGGGAGGTTCGGAGTCTCATGAGGCTAAGGAGGCATGGAGAGAGATGACATCTTGCTATTTCTGTTGGGACCTGAGGGGACCCATAAAAGGGCACATAACGACACAGGGCAACAGACTAGGAAAACGAGAAGAAATTACGTGGTCGGTGTTCTAGATTTGGGTGTCTCTTCTTTCTTTCCTTCTGTCTGTTTTAGCCTATGAGAGGAAAAGAAGTCTCTTTTTAAGTAGAGAGTGTCACATATTTTTCCTCATGTAGGACACAGTTTTGTAGAAGGAGGTGTATGGATTGGGTGGAGGGATACTGTTGTTAGCTAGATTCATTTTTGTTTATTGTTATTATTTAATTTAAAAAATTTTACGTTTATTTATTTCGAGAGAGCGCGAGCGAGCAGGGGAGGGGGGAGAGCGAGAGAATCCCAAGCAAGATCCGCCCTGTCAGAGCAGGGCCTCACGTGGGGCTCAAACTCACCAACCGTGGTGAGATCATGACCTGAGCCGAAACCAAACGTCGGACGCCTAACCGACGGAGCCATCCAGGCACCCCTAGATTCCTTTTTTTTTTTTTTTTTTTTTTTTTTTTTTAATAGTCATGGGTCCCCCTCAGCGCTAGGAGAGATTGTAATCCAGATCTGCCCTAAAACATATAGGAGTATAAAAAAGACCCGATGATTACAGGTGGACAGAAACTGCAGGGAAACCCTGGAAATGTCCGCCAACACAAAGGTATTTTTTTAATCAAGAATGTACATTGTGGGGGCGCCTGGGCGGCTCAGTCGGTGAAGTGCCTGACTAGGGCTCAGGTCATGATCATCTATCTCATGGTTCCTGAGTTCCAGCCCCGCATCAGGCTTTCCGCTGTGAGCACAGAGCCTGTTTTGGATCCTCTGTTCCCCTCTTCTCTCTCTGCCCCTCCCCTGCTTGTGCTCTCTGCCTCTCTCCAAACAAACAAAGTTTAAAAACCTTAAAAAAAATAAATAAATAAAAATAAAAAAATAAAAAAGGTGTGTACATCGTGGGTGCTCCACAAATGTATTCCCCGTGAATGGAAAACCTGGGAGAGACAAGTGAGTGAGCAGGAACTCTCCGTTTCCACTGTGGGCACGAGCCACAGCCACTTGTAAATGTAAGGCCTTTCTCTAGTTGTGGCAGCGGACTGTCAAGAAGCCTGAAGGGGAAGCATGTCCCTGACAAGACAGAAAGTGGGTACTTTATACCAGGCGTTGGCCGACTACAGCCGGTACCCCTATTTGGCCCGGTCCGCTCTTGTAAGGTGCACTTTGACAACGGATCGTACATTTTTAAAGGGTTGTAAAAGAAAGAATATGTCACAGAGACCTTTGGGGGCCCGTGGAGCCTCAACTTTCTACGATGTGGCTGGCCCTTTAGAGAGAAAGCATGCCCCCCCTCCCGCCGCCCCGGCCCCAGTCTCATACCACCAACGGTGAGGTTAAGAAAACATTTCACCTTTGTGCAGAAGGCAAAAGGGAGCACGGTTGAGAAGGTATGTCACTTTGTAGGTATGGACTTCCTACGATGATAACCTTCCGCTTAAAAAGTGACCATCGACTTGGGGCGCCTGGGTGGCTCAGTCTGGTTGGGCCTCTCAGACCATGATCTCGCAGTCCGTGGGTTCCGGCCCGTGTCGGGGGGTCTCTCTTTCTCTCTCTGCCCCTCTTCCGCTCACGCTCTGTCTCTTTGAAAAACAAGTAAACACTAAAATTAAGACAAAACAAACAAACCACCTGCTTACAGTATTCAGTCATTTACACGCCATAGACCCCACACAGGTGCACGCCCAGGAGACGGAAGTAGTAAGAGAGGTGATCCCATCCCGTGTCGGGCTTGGTCGGACTCCACACCCGTCCAGCCTGGGAGCAAGGATTTGGAAACTTAAGCCCTAACAGCAGGAGTCCTTGCAAACTAACTCCTAGTTGCCACTGCCCAGAAGGTGCAGCTGAGAACAACAGTTTCAGAAAAAGCAAGGCTTCGCGCTATCTTACAGGCGCTCGTCGTGCACGCCAGCCCCGAAGCGAAGAAGAGAAACTGCTAACGCTAGGTGCTAGGCGCACCCGCCCGACACCAACACGAGCAGGACCCGAAACACGTTTATAACCGTATGCTGATCTTGAACACCACAAGTACTACCTCCCCCCAAAGGGAGGAGGGCACCGTTCCTGGAAGCACTGCAATACCAGGTCGATGCGCGGAGTGGACGGAGCAAGCTCCTATTCCATCTCCCAGCTCCAAAAATCCATTTAATATATTGTCCTCGGATAGAGGACGTATCAGATATTAAACTGATAAGAACAGATACTACACTTGATCTTAGCCAAAAGGCCGAGAAGCGATACCGCCCGTGCCCGCCTCCCCGCCACCGCCCTGCCCTCATCCACATTGCACTCACGGTGAGCCAGGTCACCCTCCTTCGAGGTCTCACCTCCCTCGCTTCTCGGACTTTGGTATGGGAGCCACACTAGGCAGCAGGCTCTTGTGCAGATTTTTAAATCTCTGCCTTTTAAAAGAGAAATTGTGTTCTCTGTCGTTGCTTCGTCGCGCTCACCCAGAGGCCATTTCTCATTTGAATGCCCCGCCCCTTCCGCGCGGCGAGGTGTAACCGCGCCCACCATTTCCCAGTTCTCTTGAAGGGCTTTGTGGGCTGGAGCAGAACCTAGGTTGAGGCCAAGCTCTCAGTTGGTTTAAAGCTTTTGCCTGCGTAAAGGCAGGACCAAGGGGGAGGTGGGGATGGGGGTCTGGGAACTGGGGAGTGTGGAAGGGGGGCTGGAGCAGAGTGGTCCGAGTTTGAAGAACGCCGTCCCGTCCCGTCATCACTGTAGGACCCTACGGGGCTTGCTGTATCCAGGGTGCTGGGAACCGAGAAGCGCCCGGCTGAGGTCTCCTGGAAAGGGCTCCAGAGAGAAGTTGGGACCCGAGATTGGGCCCTAACAGCGCTGCTACCCTGCCTTGGTCAGCAGGGCTCTTGGGCACGCTACTTGACCCGACCCCAGTCGAGCCTCCAGTGTCCCGGGTCAAGAGGTGGAAACCTTCGTGCCTTCCTGAATGGGGTCGAGGGAGCACGAAACGTAGCTAATGAGGTGACCTCAATTTAAGCCGTCTAGAATATGGGTCCTGGGTCCCACGAGGTACCAGTGAAGGGGCCATCGATTGTGACACTGAAACAACGGAGCGGCAGTACACAATACAATAGGACACGTTGGTTGTTTGGGTCCGACTTGTGCCCAGGGCTTTCTTTTCGGGTCAAACTTGCAAAGTTTACCTACAGATGGAACAGTTGAGACAGAGAGGTTAAGCAATTTGTCCAAGACCACACAGCTTAGTTGGTGGAAGAGGCTGGGTAAGGTCTAGGAAGTCAAGAGCTCAGGGCCTGGAAAGAGCACTAGAGTGCTCTAGTGTAGCACTAGAGTCCTAGTGTAGGAATTGGGAGTATAAGTCTGACGTTACTTTTTCTGGATGGCTACCCAGCCGTCCCGGCATCCTATACGGAATAGCCCACGGACTGTCAGGTTCAGACGCCACCCTGATCATGTATAAAAAAAAAAAAAAAAAAAAAAAAAAAAAGTCCTCATACGTATTTAGATATATTTCCGGATTTTCCTTCTCTCTCTCTCTCGTTTTAAAAAGATTTTAGTTTTAAGTAATCTCTACACCCAACGTGGGGCTCGAACTCACAACAACTCCAAGATCAGGAGTCACATGCTCTACCCACTGGCCCGCCAGGCACCCCTGGATTTTTCTATTAAAAATTCTTCTGATAACCTGTTTTTAACATTTTTGATGCAGGCGCGCCTGGACGGCTCAGCTGGTTAAGCAACCATCGGCTCCTGATTTCGGCTCAGGTCACCATCTCACAGTTTGTGAGTTCGAGCCCCTCAATGGGCAGTGCGGAGACTACTTGGGATTCTCTCTCTCTCTCTCTCTCTCTCTCTCTCTCTCTCTGTCTCTGTCTCTCTCACTCAAAACACAAACATATGCATAAATAAACAAACTTAAAATTTTCATTCAACTGATTCTCCAGTATCACACCTACTCCATGACTGGCACCTGTGGGCCCTGGGTCGGCAAGGGGCATCTGCCAAGCTCTTCCAGTCGTCTTCTGCGGCCATTCAGCTACTACACCCCCACAGAGCCTTGGGGATGCCCACGCACAGCAGGAGGGTGTCTGCCCCCCGCCCGCTGCCGAGGACACCAACTCCAACTCCAGGCGCTCCTGAGTGTTCCCTCCTCAGGCCTGGCAGGGCTGTTGGGTCCCTGCCAGCCCAGGAGGACAGCGTCCTCAAGTCCAA